>NW_028317893.1:924166-1078194 GCF_062004578.1 Staurois parvus
CACTACTGGCAAATACTGTGGACAGATGTAACCAAGATTGAGTTGTTTGGGAAGAACACACAACACTATGTGTGGAGAAAAAAAGGCACAGCACACCAACATCAAAACCTCATCCCCACTGTAAAACATGGCGGAGGGAGCATCATGGTTTGGGGCTGCTTTGCTGCCCCAGGGCCTGGACGGATTGTTGTCATTGATGGGAAAATGAACTCCAGAGTTTATCAAGACATTTTGCAGGAAAACGTACGTCCATCTGTCCGCCAACTGAAGCTCCGCAGAGGATGGGTGATGCAACAGGACAATGACCCAAAGCATACAAGTAATTCAACAAAACTATGACTGCAACAGCACAGAATACGCCTTCTGGAGTGGCCCAGTCAGAGTCCTGACCTCAACCCGATTGAAATGCTGTGGCATGACCTTAAGAGAGCGATTCACACCAGACATCCCAAGAATATTGCTACACTGAAACAGTTTTGTGAAGAGGAGTGGTCCAAAATTACTCCAGATCGTTGTGCAGGTCTGATCTGCAACTACAGGAAGCGTTTGGTTGAAGTTATTGCTGCCAAAGGAGGGTCAACCAGTTATTAAGTCCAAAGGTTCACATACTTTTTTCTCCCTGCACTGTGAATGTTTACGTGTTATATGCAAATAAACCATGGCAACATCTAATGTTTGTGTAGTATTATGTTCAGCAGACTGTGTTCTATTGTTGTGACTTAGATGACGTTCAGAGCACATTTTATGCCCAATTCATGCAAAACTCCACGTAATCCCAAGGGGTTCACATACTTTTTCTTGCAACTGTATATACTTACTGTATGTTGAAATGCATTATTACAAAATATATTGAAAATATTTTTTAAAATACATTTCAAATATACTGTATGTCTTTAAAAATACAAATCTATATTTTTGGAATGCATTTACAAATATATGTAAAAATATATTCTTAAGATTTTTTTTTTAACATATAAAAAGTAATTTAAAGAACATATTTTTAAAAATTATATTATAACACACAAAAAAAGTAATGTTAACATATATTTGTAAATGCATTCCAAAAATGTAGATTTGTATTTTTAAGACATACAGTATATTTGAAATGTATTTTTAAAAATATTTTTCATATATCTTGTGGTAAAAATGCATTTCAACATACAATATATGTGTGTGTGTGTGTGTGTGTGTGTGTGTGTGTGTGTGTGTATATATATATATATATATATATATATATATATATATATATATATATATATACACACACAGGGGCGGGCAGACAACTCATGGGGCCCCCGGGCAATAGGGGATCATGGGGCCCCTGTGTCCTTGCCCAAACTCCAAAAAGCCTATGAAAAAGGTACCAGGGGCATTTCATGGGGCCCCCTACTGACCCTGGGCCCTCGGGCAGTGCCCGAGTTTCCAAATGGTCATTCTGCCCCGTATGTACGTGTGTGTGTGCGTATATTTATTTATTTATTGAAATATATTGCATATGGCCAGAATTGTAGCATTTCAAATATATGTCAATATATTTAAGAAGAATATTTTTAAAATATTTTTCAAATATATTTTTCTTCCATGTGGGAACTTTTATGAGAGATTATCTTAAACTTAATACACATGATCAGAAAATTGTACAAAAAATATCGCTTTCGTACAGTAAGTTGATTGTTAGTACACAGTATTCATCTGAAATTATTTGAAGGAACAAGCATGAAACTTTTTCTCATACGATAGCAGATTGTACGACTTTCGTTTAGTCAGTACAGTTTTCATCTGAAAACACAAATACACTACATTATATCAGTTTCAAAATTTTATTCTGTTGTACAATAATTTTCATCACTTTAATAACCTCTTTACTTTCGATATGAGACTAGCGAAAACCGATCATTCATTCGATATTCTCATCGTGTGTATGAGGTCCTATTTAGAGTCATGGAGACCATTAATTTGTTGTGATTCCATTATCTGTAAAAAGCAGAGATTGGAGTCTTACATATATTTATTTATTTAAGAAATGGAATCCTTCAGCCCTCAGCTAAGAAGGTGCAAGTCTAAGCTGTAGAAACTAGTGAGGGAATTGATATATTTGTGTGGTAAGCATACTCACCTGGGTCATTCTAGCTATGCAACTGTAAAATATTACCGTTTTTTGTCTGAAAGTTGAAATCTCTGGGTAGGATATGGGAACTACAGCTGAATTCCAATATATTATTGGCTTTCCCAAGACTTTATCATTTGTTTACTTTCCATTGTTGGCTTTCACAAGGATTTAAAACTGTATATGACTGTTTTTATCAATCAGTGTCACCAGATGTACAAGCTATCAGGTGACCCATCCATACAATGGAAGAACATTTTCACTGCATTGTACAATTTATATACTGCTAATGTTCATGTATATACAGTATGTGGGAAACACACAGCAAGCTTGTGAAGGACTTATTCAACTCACAGCTGAAGTGTTTTTTCCATTTTGTCTACTCATGCTAAAATTTGCATTTCCAAGAGCAGAGGGCCTATAGAATAAAAGACGGTAGTCTTGTTTTTTTTAATGTTGCACAGTATTTGCAGACATGTTTATGACTTGTTTTTTTTCTAAGCAATATTGACTATTAAACAGCAAAACAAGAAGATATTCAATATTCAAATAGGAGATCCAAAAAAAACATTTGTGGCTGATCACACCGTTGTGGTGCATTAGCACACAGCATTTCATCTTCTACACTTTTAACCACTCGCCCTCAAGAGGATTTACCCCCCTTCCTGACCAGGCCATTTTTTTGCAATACGGTGCTGCGTTACTTTAACTGATAATTGCGCGGTCATGCAGCACTGCACCCAAATGACATGTGTGTCCTTTTTTTCACACAAATAGAGCTTTCTTTTGTTGGTATTTGATCACCTCTATGTTGTTTATTTTTTGCACTATAAACAAAAAACTGGCAATTTAAAAAAAAAATATGTTTGACTTTTTGCTATAAAACATATCCAGTACAAAAATTTTTTTTAAAAAAATCAAATTTTGTCAAATTTTAGCTACAATGTATTCTGCTACATGTCTTTGCTAAAAAAAATCCCAATATGTGTAAATTAATTGGTTTACATGAAAGTTAAAGCGTCTACAAATGGCAGTATACAATATCTACTTGAATTTTTATGTATTTTTTTTAATACTAGTAATGGCGGAGATCAGCAACTTATAGCAGGACTGCAGCGGGCATTCTGACACTGGGTTGGAACTGACTAATTACCACTGACATCCCCAGTGGCACCAATACAGTGATCAGTGCTAATAAAAAACACTGAAACTGTACTAATGAGGCTGGGCAGGAAGGGATTAACATCTGGGGCGATCAAAGAGTTAACCGTGTGCTGTTTTACTGTTTGTGCTGTGTGTGTTTTACAAGGGAAAAATGCTGCTGTGTATTTCTCTGCTGTGCATGTTACTGCTGACAGGAGAGAGACCTGTGTTTACACACAGGTCTCTCCCCTGTCACTGTTGGCAGTCAGCAGGTGCCGGCGGAGAATCTCCGGCTGGGACCTAGTGTGTATGTATGTATGTGTATGTATATGTATATATATATATATATGTGTATATATATATATATATATATATATATATATGTATATGTGATTTTGCGCATCCCTGTCGCCCTGTAGCAGTATTTCTGCTATAGGGCAGCTTGCAAACGTGCTGCCTACCAGACCAGCATCAAAAAGGTGCAAGCACTATGCTGGTGCATTTGCAAGGTGTGTTTGGTTAGCATTAATAATAAATGGCACCACACTGCACCAAAGTGCATTTTCTCTCATTGCTGTAATACATGTGTTACAGGTCATATCAATTTCTCGCATATGGAGCGAAAAGTGTGGCACTTTCTTTTGGAGTGAGGTTTGCAGAAGATTACACACATACTGAATCTGGAGAGCTTTTTGTATACTGCACTTTATGAGCACAGTTTAAAGTGGACTTTCACAGATTGCACCTATATTGAGGATATAGTGAATGTGGTCACTATAGCATGATGCTTTATAGTGGTTTACAATTTGTGTCAAATTTGTATGTTATCTGTATATTGCACAGTGAATGTGACTATCCCTAACTTGCATTTTATGTAAGGTTTTGCTGATACATTGTTTATAAATTATGCACTGTAATGATGAATCATTTTAGATACAGCTTGAATTGATTATTTAGAACTTTATGTAGAAGTGTATAGTTTTAAATTTTTCTTAGTGTGCTGCACTTCTGTTTTCTTTCATTTCATTTTCATTCTTTCAAACCTTTTCTGAGAAATACCTTGCAGCCAATCACTGGAGTAGATTGAATCAGCAGTACTAAAATGCAACAACATACTGTATGAGAAAAAAGTGAAAACAAGTTTTTTATTTAAAAAAAAAAGAAACATTGTTCATGATAGCAGTACTCTACCAAACTAAATGCCATTCAATTTGGAATTACATCTGCTTTAAAATTAATGGTTATATTATTGGCTTAAACAAAAAAAGAGATAATAAAGATTTGTAAATTAGCAATGTTCAATAAGTTTAGTAAGGTAATTTTGTGTTCACTTTGGGTATTCAATCAGGTGCAAGGAAAATGTAAAAAAAAGAACGATACTAGATTTTTGCTTACACCATGATTGAATGATTGACATGAACACAGTTTCAAGGAATTATTGTACTGAATATATAACTACATTTAACTCTATACAGTTATAAAAATACAAAATGTTTCATGATATTGGTCCTTTAAGTCTGCTTTACGTTTGTTTGTTTTTTGTTAGTATTCTGCAAAGCTAATTTGAAAACTTCCCTTTTAGATACTTTTATGCCTACATGTCTATTTCCCTTTTGGCCAGTGGGGGCAGCATGCAACCATTCTGGGACAAAAGCAATCACCGAAGAGAATACCATGACAATAGAACAGCATAGTGCGGAACATCCAGAACTGGAGATCTGGACTCATGAAGAATTATTTACATGGTCTAAACTACAGGGGAGATAACTTTAAAAGTAGATTGTAAAAATTCTAATGTTAAAATATTACATATGAACTTCAATACATAATAAATAACCATATTAAATATTATTTTAGTATTATCCTAATATGTATTCTCTAAGCCCCCTTTCACAGCAATGCGATTTGTCATGCGATTTAACAGTTCAACCTGTTTGTGCCAATGGAAATGTTCAAATCGGTGTGGCATCGGTGCAACACCAATTTTGTAAAAGGTTCTTGCACTATTTTGGCGATTTCATGAAATCACCGCACATGAAATTGAACCGGCCGGCGGCTTTGAAATCACGCTACTTCAGCTGAAGTGTGATTTCAAAGCAGCATTCAGTGTGAACCAGGGCTAAGTGGGTTACAGTGAATGTGACATTCACCAAATATTCACTACAAGTGTATTATCCAGGTGCATGTTTTTTTAAATAACCGTGATTGATCCACATGCAGTGCATGCCTGATTAGTGTCACATTAATTGCCCTTAACTATATTCTTTATTTAGTACAGGTATGTATGTAGTGGTGACAATTTATGCAGCACTTTACATATATATTGTGCATTTATATCAGTCCCTGCCCTCAAGGGGCGTACAATCTAAGGTCCCTAACTCAAATTCATACATACACATAGTAGGGCCAGTTTGGACAGGAGTCAATTAACCTATCAGTGGTGTTGGGCTGAATGTTCAAGTCGAACCTAAATTCGACTCGAACATTGGCTGTTCATGCGTTCGCTGAACACACAAACGATATGGGTATTTGGCAGGCTGTTCACCTGCCACACCCCACAATGCAGTGCACACTGGCAGTGCATTGTGATTGGTCAAAGCAATATACCTGACCACAGGTTAGGTGCAATGCTTTGGCCAATCACCAGAGTTGCCAGCCTGCATGCTCGGATAAGGGTCTGGTATGGATTTTAGGGGGGACCCCCATGTATGGATGGGAGGGGGGACCCCACATTTTCTTTTTACATTTGACTGTCAGCAGGGAACCCCACTCACAGCTGAAACAATAATGAATGTTTCACTACTAAAATACTGCATGACTTAATAATATAACTCATGCAGTATTTTAGTAACGGTATCTTACTGTATACTCAGATGTGGTAAGATACCGCTTAGTAAATTGTTCATGTTCAAAGTTTGTGATCGCACATTTTGTAGGTTCAAATGACCGTGAACCAAGCAGGGGGGTGTTCGGCCCATCACTACTTACCAGCATTTCTTTTAAATATATTAAAGATGATGGAAGCCCAAACTTTTTTCATACCAAATATGTGCCTGTTGTACCATGCACTTGTATGAAATAGTATCCTGTTCTCTTTGTATTGCTTCCCTTGTGTGAAATCTCTGGTGTTCTTGCCAATCCTTCTGCTTTCCTATTAAAAACTGACCACACTAGGCAGGACAGCACAGAGTGGTTAGTATTCTGCCTTTGCTGAGAGCAATGCTCTCCTCCAATGATTAGAGTTGTGCTAACATGACCCCCCCTGCACAGCCACTCACTGGGAAGATCAGCTGCTCTAGCTCTTATGCAGCTGAGAACAGAGGGTATGTGATCACTCTTCAAAAAAAAAAATATATATATATATATATATATATATATCTGTTTTGCCTTTCATTTCTATTTTAAACTGAATGGGTTGTTTTACAAGGTTTACATATACTTTAAAATATATTTTAAACCTTAACAAAGGTAAAGGAGACTGCATTGTAAGGTTGTGAAGCAGCTTATTTCTCAGGCATTGTTTTAGATAGGACTTGTGGAGCACTAGAGTTCTTACACACAGGTTGTCTGAGCCCGTTCAATGTAACTAAAGCAGAATTTTTTATTTTTTGCAAATGCTCATACTCTGTACTTATATTTACGATAACACCGCTGTATACACGAGTACACTAGCCAACAGCAATTCATGTTAATGACATGACTTGAGGCTGCTTTCACATTGATCCATTTTTCTTTCACTTACGCAAAAAAAGTGGAATAAAAACGTGTGACTACATATCTACATATGCAGATATACTGCTACAGGGCGGCAGGGGTGTGCAAAATTACTTATATATATATATATATACGTGATTTGGCATTTGCGGCCTCGGTTGTCAATCACCGGGTCCCAGCCAGTGATTACTCGCCGGCACCCAGTGATCAAGAAGCATTACCGCATTACCAACAGATGGAGAGAACTGTAAGTAAACAATACAGATCTCTCCCCTGTCAGCTCCTGCACACTGCTATGCATGGCTTTACATAGCAGAGCCATACAAAGCAGTGTGCTTACAATGAAACGCACACACAGAGCAGAGTAAAACAGTACACAGCACACAGTTAACCATTTGATTGCCCCAGATGTTAACCCCTTCCTGCCCAGTGTCAGTACAGTGTCAGTGCTTTTTATTGGCACTGATCACTGTATTGGTGTCACTGGGGATGTCAGTGACACCAAGTCAGTTCCCCCCAGTAAAAGAATGCCCACTGCAGTCCTGCTATAAGTCGCTGATCGCCGCCATTACTAATTTACATGCATTGGGATTTTTTTTCTAGCAAAGACATGTAGCGGAATACATTTTGGCCTAAATTTATGATGAAATTAGATTTTTCAATTTTTTTTTTACTGGACATGTTTAATAGCAAAAAGTCAAAAATATTGTTTTTTTTTCTCAAAATTGTCGGTCTATTTTTTTTTTTTTTTATAGCGCAAACAATTAAAAATGCATAGGAGATCAAAGCTATTAGTGGGAAAAAAAGGTTCTCACTTTCATTTTGGGTGCAGCTTTGCATAACCGCGCAATTGTCAGTTAAAGTAACGCAGTGCCGTAACACAAAAAATGGCCTGGTCAGGAAGGGGGGTAAATCCTCTGGAGGGCAAGAAAACACACTGCAAATCCGATAAATACACCAGAATGCTGTGAACTTGGTAAAAATGCGTTTGCGTTTTTGCTGTGGATCAGTGTGAAAGTAGCTTTATGCACAACCTTGGTTATACAGAGGAAATATGACTTCAGTTACATTGAATGGGCTCAGGCAACCCATGTGCAAGAGTCTCTAAGCAGGAAAAGTTCACAGATGACCCATAACTTTACATTATTTCCTTCCTCAGCTCCAGTAGCATCACCGAAAAAGGTTTGTCAAAAAAGTTTATATTGTTATAAAAAAGGGGCATATGTTGTGGCCAATGCTAGTTGTAGATACATTGTTTAAGGGTCCTGATTTATCACACCCAAGGTAAAAAGATGGTGTATGCAAGTGAACAGCAATAAAAGATGTTAAACAGACATAGGAAGTTCTAAAATACCAGCAATCAAAACTGCAAAATATAAATTTCTGCAGTTTACATGAATGAACATAATAACACTGTGTTGCAAAGTACAAACCATCTGGCAACAATGCAGAGAAAGGGGCTGGTTAATGTTTCTGATGAGTCAAAGAAGGGTGCTACATCCTACAGATTGAAGGCGTAAAAACAGGAAAAGTCTGCATTTTAGGGTTGAGTTGACATTATTATTTGACATGGCATTGTTATTTGTATAATCATAGGCCCACAACACTGCTCAACCCTCCACCGCCCTCCCTGATGAAGTGCTTAGCTTCCTGGTAGGCCTCAGGTATTTCATTGTGTTTGCCACTACCAAGAAGTGGAAAAATAGCATGGAAGGCTCTGGATGTAAATCTGTAATAATCTGAAATAAAGTGGAGGTCAGTGATATCTGCTAACAGTTAAAGGGGTTGCAAACCTCTGACATGAAATTTGAACAAAGGCTATCCTTTTATAGTGTGTCTCAATCCACATTACTAAGTGTCATTCTTTTTACTGCTTGTTCCTTTGCTATCTGCATGAGTCACTTCTGACAAGTTTTCCTGACACCAAGAGAAAAAAGTAACAGGCCAAAGAACACCAGCACACAACTTAAGATTGACAGCCTCAGCTCTGTTCCTGTGTGCTGTGTGAAGGGTGTTTGTCCCTTCCTTCCAATCAGCTCTCACTGAGCTCTGCAGTGTGCAACTTCATCTCTTCGCCCCCTACTTTCTGAAAGCTCAGACAAGCTGTATAACTGCTGAACTTTGAACAGCTGTAGAGAATAGAAGACTGCAGATAAACAGATACAACTTATGTAAGAGCATTTGTTTAATCTCTGTATCACCTGAGGCTAGTTACTTCACTGGATATATATGTTTATAACCACTTAACTCTCTTGCTACCCACAGTAGAAGTGATTTTGACAGGTACCCACTGCTCAAAGGTGCCAATCCTTAACGGGGAGTGGGGGACGAGGCCTTAAAGTGGAACTACTCCTTTTGGGTGGAGCTCTGCTTTAAAGGGATGCTGGAAGAGTTGAATGCTCTTAGATTAGAGTCTTGCTACCTGTTTAGTTCCCCCTTCCCCACAAAAAATCAAATGAGAAGAATATCATCTTTTGATTTATAGTGATAGAACTGAGCTAGACATTTGGATCCACAAGATACTCCTTTCTGAAGTGAGGCTATTTATTAGCAATAGACATCAACTGATACAGTATTTCCCAAAGTTAAGTCTTACAATGTACACACATGGAATACAAAAAAATCTACAGCAATAGAAAAAAACTACCCTGGCTTTACACCTATTTCTGCTTTTCAGCAACACACATGTTTTACCGTCTGTTGTAACAATGGTTGCTGGTGCATGGTGGTGCCATTTGAAAAATATTCTAGGATAGATTCTAAAAGAGAATCCTTACTGGGAAGCAGTTTTAATGGTACAATGAATTAGAGGTATCTTCCCAATAAAGATGAGCAAATTGGCCAAGGTTCAATTTACTGAGGATCTGTCAAATCCCATTTAAAAATTTCCAAACCCAAACTTAAGCCGGCCATACATGGATCGGAATTCAGCCGGTTCAGCAGGCAAAAAGGCACAATGAAAGTCTTGCCTTTAATTCCACTTTGACAAAAAAATATTTCCTCTCTCCTAATCTATGCTTCAGCAATTCAGCCCATGCAGTATCCAAATGAAGCTCTTTTTACCTTCTGATACACAAGCATGGTGGAGAACAATTTGTTTTAAAAAATGTATTACAAAAATGTATTAATCTTTTCTGCATTCATCTGCGAGGAAATGCAATGCTTATTCGTTGTCACGTTAGCATTTACAGTGCCCCATGTACATCACTAAATTTTTTTTGTTACATTGAATACATCGAATATGCCAACATGCTGAAATAGGGATGGGTTGATAGATTGTTTCTTTTTCTTTTTATTAAAAGACCCTCAAGCGGCATCTGAGCAGAGTACATCTTTCATGCTGGTGAAAGATGCTGCACGTTGTTAATAAAGAAGAATCACGCTGGCCCCATCACACGAAGCTTATAAAACACTGCAAAAATACAGTAAGACAGACCCAGAGAAAATGCGCGTTAAATGGACTAAAAGTGATGAACTTTATTATCAGATGCTGTGCAAAATCATCTGTCTGCCTTTAAAGCGGTATTAAATCCCAAAAACAAAAATGTACTATATTGCAGCTTGCCAGTCCTTAGATATGGCAGCTTTAGTTTGCTTTTTTTAGACTTTACCCTTTATTTTCACTTAGTGATCCTGACAGTAAATCTGTTATTTTTCAACTTCCTTCAACCACTTCACTTTTACCCCCTTCCTGCCCAGGTCAATTTTTAGCTATTAGAGCTGACACACTTTGAATGAAAATGATGTGGTCATGCAGCACTGTACCCATATGAACTTTTTATAATTTTTTTCACACAAATAGAGCTTTCTTTTGCTGATATTTAACCTCCCTGATGGTCTAACTAGACAATATTTTTGAATGTCAAAGCGGTGCATTGTTTTGCATGGAAATTTGTTGTTTTATATCGTAGGCCTGTAATTCTTAGGAATAACTCACTTAAATCTGTCCAAGCAAGAGTCTAGTAAACATCCCGGGTATGATAAAGTTTGAGACACAAAATCATAAATTATAATATAATAAATAATTATAAAAAATAATAAGATAATAATAATACATTTAATTCAATAATGTAATCAAACCAAAAACACTAAATTTGAAATAGAGCACCAAGTTCACACATCACTGAGCTCAGTCGCAGAATCGTTTTCAGTGTCTGATGACAAATTTCCCCACGAATCATTATCACTCAATTCTGCAAGTGATTCTAATTCACTGTCACTGTTTTCTAGCTGGTCTAAAACCGCTTTTGACCTAAAGGGATGCTTTTGGATGCCATGGATGTTTCTCAGTTTCCAGGCAGAAAGAACAGAAACAGTGCAGGCAGGGCACTGGACAAAGCACTAGGGACAAAATGTATGTGAAATGGTTTAATACAGTGATGTAATACTAACAGATTACAGTGTATTGTGTGTATGTCAAATTTTACTTTTTTTAGAGGATTAATTCCTTAAATTCCACAATGAGTATAACCAGCACGCTTTACTGCATATAAAGACTGATTTTATTGTTGTGGGTTTAGTAACACTTTAAGGATTGGTAATCAGATATATATTTTGGTTTTGGCCTCTTTCACATGGATTTTTCGATTGGCTTGTCTCTTCATTTTTCAGGCAGATCAGATCAGAACTCCTATTCTCCTCTATAGAGCGGCAGGCGTAAACAGACGTGCTTGTTTTCACCAACCTACATCCAATCCAATTCGCCAAAAAAGAGATGGATGGAGATCGTTTGGCAGTGGATTAGACCGGACGGCAGTCAGGCATACACAGACATGCTGTCCATTTACATCCGACCGCCCATAGAGGAGTGTGGTCTGTGTTCGTGTTCGCTCTACATAAGCGGTAGTAGTAATGTGCAGGGGTGGACTGACAACTCATGGGGCCCCGGGCAATAGGGAATCATGGGGACCCTGTGTCCTTGCCTAAACGCAAAAAAGCCTATGAAAAAGGTACCAAGGGCATCTCATGGGGCCCCCTACTGACCCCAGGCCCTCGGGCAGTGCCTGAGTTTCCAAATGGTCAGTCGGCCCCTGGTAATGTGGCAAAAATATGTGTAAACGCGGTACCGTGTTTAGCCAAGATTACCTTTGTTTAGCTGTGTTTAGTGCTTGGAAGTTTATTCATCTCATTGGCCAGAGTACTTGCCATGGAAATGAGTAAACGCCCAAGCATTAAACGCAGTTAGCACTTGGACGAATTTACACCCGTTTGCATGCATTTTTGCTATGTTTAGCGGTTTTTGGCTATAATGTTCCACTGCCCCTAAACTGCCCCTAAATGCTGCTGCTGCTACACGCTGATAAGAGCACGCTGATAAGAGCCTATGAAGTTTATTTACTAAAGCTGGTTCACGCAGAATCTGGTGCAGCTGTGCATGGTAGCCAATGAGCTTCTAACTTCAGCTTGTTCAAACAAGCTTTAGCAATAAAACCTAAAAGCTGATTGGTTTCTATGCAGAAGTGCACGATATTCTGAGTGAATCAGCTTTAGTAAATAAACTCCTATGTGTACATGGACACATGGGCTTTTATCGAGTTGAGTTCAGGGGCTTTGGCAAATAAAAGCTCCTAATATGCATGAGGCCTTACCTATCCCTAATTAGTCAGTGTAAGGAAATGATTATGGTTTAACCACTTACCTACCGGTTCAATTCTGACATTTCTCTACTACATGTAAAAATAAGCATTTTTTTTTTGCTCGAAAACTACTTAGAACCCCCAAACATATATCTTTTAAGCAGAGGCCCTAGAGAATAAAATGGTGGTTGTTGCACTTTTTTATGTCACACAGCATTTGCTCAGTGGTTTTTCAAAAGCAATTTTTTTTTAGAATACACTTTAATTAATTTTAATGCACAAAAACCCAATATAATACTCAATTGTTTAGCAAGATATAAAAGATGACGTAAAACCAGACATGAAACCAGAAGTGACAAAATAATCATCGCTTCCAGTTTCTTAGAACATAAAGAGGTTTGGGGATGTTCTGGTCCTCGATCATCTCTTTTGTCAGCCAGCGGAATCACAGGCTGCAAATTCAGGGAGAGCCTGAGCAGGTGGCAGAAGGAGGGGAGGGCCATTCCGCCACCGGTAAAAGCAATCCAGTGGCTATTTAGCTGCTCAGATTGCTTTTACAGGTTTCAGCATTGCCGGCTGAAAACACTGATGCTGTGTTCATGGTTGCAGTTGCAGCCATTAACTTGGTATTCCCACTTTCATGAGAGGACTTATGGGTATACGTCTAAAGGCATATGCCATTTTTCTGACCATATTTCATCTTAATCCATTTTTAAGGTGGAATTTCCTGACTCTCCACCCTCAAACCAACCCTTTTTCACTTACCTGAACGACAGGGTACTTTTTCCATGCAGTGTATTGTTTTTCTTTTTTTTTTTTTTAATTTAGCAGTTGTCAGTTGGCTGTGCATAGCCACACTGCCACATCATCCATTGACAGAGATCTGTCATCATGACAGTGGGATTCACAGATTACAATGGAGTGACATCACAGATTACAAATGGAGTGATATCACTGCACTTGTAATCTATTGTTTCCTTCCTCCAGCCCCATAACAGAAGGTCTGTACCTCTGTATACACCTGGGATTTAAGCAATGCAGGGGCAATGCAGTATGTATTGTATCTGTGATATATAATACACATTTAATTAATGCACATTTTTTTACATTTTAATAACATGAGTTCACTTACTAAGTTTTTGCAAAAAAGAGAACTAGGCCTTTAAAGCAAAATCAGTACAAACGTAGCAGCCTGTAAATTCTTTCTTGAAAAAGATATGAAATGCATAGATGTTATGTAAAGACTATTTAAAAAGCATATTTTACGCTGGTAATGTCAGGAAAATACAGTTTTTAGTCTAACTTGCACTGAAGAAACTGATGTTTATCATACTAGGAATATATATAAACTTTTTATAAGTTTCATGATTCCCATGAGACTTGTTTTCACAGAACTTCAAGAATATATAAATAAAGGCTTGCAACCTGCTATACAGTATATTCATTTACCGAAGAAGAGTGTTCATTGTAATATAACAATAAGATACTGATGCTGTGTTCATGGTTGCAGTTGCAGCCATTAACTTGGTATTCCCACTTTCATGAGAGGACTTATGGGTATACGTCTAAAGGCATATGCCATTTTTCTGACCATATTTCATCTTAATCCATTTTTAAGGTGGAATTTCCTGACTCTCCACCCTCAAACCAACCCTTTTTCACTTACCTGAACGACAGGGTACTTTTTCCATGCAGTGTATTGTTTTTCTTTTTTTTTTTTTTAATTTAGCAGTTGTCAGTTGGCTGTGCATAGCCACACTGCCACATCATCCATTGACAGAGATCTGTCATCATGACAGTGGGATTCACAGATTACAATGGAGTGACATCACAGATTACAAATGGAGTGATATCACTGCACTTGTAATCTATTGTTTCCTTCCTCCAGCCCCATAACAGAAGGTCTGTACCTCTGTATACACCTGGGATTTAAGCAATGCAGGGGCAATGCAGTATGTATTGTATCTGTGATATATAATACACATTTAATTAATGCACATTTTTTTACATTTTAATAACATGAGTTCACTTACTAAGTTTTTGCAAAAAAGAGAACTAGGCCTTTAAAGCAAAATCAGTACAAACGTAGCAGCCTGTAAATTCTTTCTTGAAAAAGATATGAAATGCATAGATGTTATGTAAAGACTATTTAAAAAGCATATTTTACGCTGGTAATGTCAGGAAAATACAGTTTTTAGTCTAACTTGCACTGAAGAAACTGATGTTTATCATACTAGGAATATATATAAACTTTTTATAAGTTTCATGATTCCCATGAGACTTGTTTTCACAGAACTTCAAGAATATATAAATAAAGGCTTGCAACCTGCTATACAGTATATTCATTTACCGAAGAAGAGTGTTCATTGTAATATAACAATAAGATATTAAAGTGGAGCTCCACCCAAAAGGGGAAGTTCTGCATTAAGGACTGCTCCCCCGCTCCCCATTAAGGATTGGCACCTTTGGGGGACGGGGGGGCGGGTAGGGGTAGGCAATCGGAAGGCAATCGGAAGCGGAAGGTGTCCTCCCTCCCTCCTTCCCTGTAGTTTTTGGGACATGTGACAGGTCCCAGAAGACTGCAGGACCATTCATGAAACGCAGCGCTAGTCGCTCATGCGCAGTGGGTACCCGGCTGTGAAGCCACAAGCTGTCACAGCCAGGTGCCCACATTGAAGGTTCCGGCCTCCTGAAATACAGGACAGTCGGTGAAACAAGCTGTGGGGGACACACCACGGGTCTGAGGGACAGGTAAGTGGCTGTTTTTTAAAAGTCAGCAGCTACAGTTTTTGTAACTGCTGACTTTCATTTTTTGACAGGGTGAGTGGAACTTTAAGAGCTGATTCACACATGTGCAGTGTGGATTGAAGCTCAGGTTTCACAGCTAATTGATACAGTAGTTGTTTACCAGTTCAGTTTAGGTTTACATCAGGTTCAGGACCGGATTAGCTCTCAGGATTATCCTGTTCACACAAATTCGGTTTAGAAATGGTTCCCACAGAAGCCAATAGCCTGTAATCCACACCTGAATTGGACCGCACTGCTCAGAAATTGGACAGCACTCTTTTTCAATCCACACTACCAGTGCAATGGACATAGGTGGAACGAGCACAATAGGAAGCAATGTTATTTCACATGTCATGCGGATTGGATGCAGTTCAAACCGCATCCAATCCACATATATGTGAAGCGGTACTACAACAAACAGTCACTGCGCAATTAGTGTTTCAACAATTCTCCAGACAAAAATCAAACTAATTGATTGCTGTTATCATTGAAATGTATTCTCACACCCATGCAAATTAATCAAAAATAAAAATGCAGAACCTGCTATTAAATGTACAGTCAAACACATGTGAAAATAGTGCAATAACCAGCAGCAAGTAGTTGCCGTATAGCAGAAACTGGACAAGGCATGCATTAATTGGCGAGGATCATTTGTTGGCTGGGTGGTACTGACATATCAATATATATATATATATATATATATATATACACTTATTTTTCCAGTACATATATTGTTGTAATAGACTAATAGTGGTGTGACCCTCTTCAATATTATGTTCCTAAATGTACACCAAAATAAAAGGTAAGTAAAAAAATAGACTCCAAAAGAGGTTACATAAAGCAGTGCCACAGTAGTCGCAAGTCACTAATAAGGGTGACACTCCCCTGCTTCCATAAATTTGGGTAGTACCAAATTTTCAAAGTGATATGAATAATGGTGGAAACCTCGCCCACACTATTCTTTATGTCCACTCTCCCAAGTATTGAAAATACAAAAATAAAATGCAAATGACAGTCCACAATACAGGTCCTTGTAACACTGTTCCTGTTCGTAACCACACGCTCTCCTCCACCAATTGCACAAATTGCTATCCTTGACAATATGACCTACATACTGTATATGGCAACAAACACTTTCCCTTCAAATAGGGTATTTTTCTCCAACCCAGGCTTTACTCCAGATGCATCAAGATGGGATTCACCTATGACTATATCAAGTTTTCCCAGATGTTATGCTCCATTAGCACTTGATGGATTAGAAGTACAGTATATTGTTGTACTGGTTGATAAAGGGGGGCACTCTTTGGTTTTTGCCTCCACCACTGTTAATTTTTATCAGTTATCGATTTAGGTTTAGTCAGAGTCTTTTGTCTAAAATGCTATTTTAGTTTTAATAATATTTTAGTCATCTGAATTGTTTTAGTTTTAGTCAACTAAAATCTAATGGGTTTATTTAAATTGTACTGCATTATTTAAGCATTTCTCTAGAATTTCCAAATTCCTGGAGTAAAAATCTAGTAAGTTATTATTTATGGTATTAAGGTTTTTGTACATGCACTACAGACACAGATTTAACCCTTGTGTTAAAAAAAGGTCTTTATAAATAAAACCAAGTTTTTTTACAACAAAAAAAACGGTGAAACAGTCTGAGTTGTCACCAGATCAGGAAGGAATAGAGAGGAAATCTTCCTATCCAGACGGTCAGTCCTTTGACAACTGCCTAAGTGGCAATTTCCTTTACTTTGGAGAGATTTCCTCTTATTTCCTGTTCTATCTTCAGGACAGAAAGTGAAGGACAATCTCCCCAATTTGATGGCAAAAAAATACCTGACATGGGTTTTAAAGGATAAGTTCACCTTAAAATAAATAAATAAATAAATGCACATTTTTTGCAGGTATATAAAAAAAATTGCATTTCTTTTTTTTCTTGGGAGCCAATAAAGCATTGGACCTGTGATCAGTAGATCATGAGTGCAATATCAGACTCTTCCAGACTGTACCACCTGTACCTTCAATATAGGCAGGCAGTTACTGAAGTCCAGGAAGCTCAATGGACTACAAAAGCACTCATCAGAAACCCCTGCAGTTCATTGAGAACTACAAGTTGTCAGATGGTGGATGCTCAACATGTTACATGTTACAACCTAAATACAGGTGTTACATGTTGAGACAGGTAAAGTTATCCTTTAAAGAGAACATGCCACAAGGGGACACTTGATCCAGTGCCAGCTGTCTCATTGCGGATAAATTTCCTCTCACTTGAGTGTTGAGTTTAAGCATTCCCTTCTTTTCCCAAAACTAACAAAGAATGTTATGACCTTACATACTTTAAAACAAACTAAACACCGGGTGAAGGCACAACTCTAACTCTCGTTTTTTCTTTGTATTTTATGCATAGAGTAGTGAAGGGTTAGTCAGGTTTGTATTGCTCTCTATGGTTGACCAAGGCAGGAGAAATGCAGAAGGGGTGTTCTAACCTTTCCCCACTTTACAAAAGTGTTTTGATTACTCACCACGTCTGGTTTCTCTGATACCATGAGTAAAAGAAATCTTTCCAATAGGCACACCAATAGCCTTTAGTAATAAAAATCCAACAGAGGTTCTAACATTTCCTCCACTGTATCATAAACAAAAAAAAAAAGTTTTGGCTGGAGTAACACTTAAAGATTAGCAATCAACTGGTTAGTAATTTAAAGGTGCTTTGCATTTTCTGATTGAATGCAAAGCATTCTCTGATTGGACATGGTGGAGAGACGGGCAGTGATATCATGCTCTTTACCTTGTTCAGTCAGAGAACCCTTTGTATTTGTTCAGAGAATGAAAGCACTCTCTGAATGGTGAGCAGCCGACCTCCTGTGTTCAGAATACATCAGACCAGCCACTCAGCATGGGACACAAAAGAAAGAAGATCACTGGAACAGCTGTATCTTTATCACTCAGTGGTTTCCAGCTTTCAGGGTGATTGGCAAAGTCTGGTATATACAGTCAGGTCCATAAATATTGGGACATCGACACAATTCTAACATTTTTGGCTCTATACACCACCACAATGGATTTGAAATGAAACGAACAAGATGTGCTTTAACTGCAGACTGTCATCTTTAATTTGAGGGTATTTACATCCAAATCAGGGCAACGGTGTAGGAATTACAACAGTTTGCATATGTGCCTCCCACTTGTTAAGGGACCAAAAGTAATGGGACAGAATAATAATCATAATTCAAACTTTCACTTTTTAATACTTGGTTGCAAATCCTTTGCAGTCAATTACAGCCTGAAATCTGGAACGCATAGACATCACCAGACGCTGGGTTTCATCCCTGGTGATGCTCTGCCAGGCCTCTACTGCAACTGTCTTCAGTTCCTGCTTGTTCTTGGGGCATTTTCCCTTCAGTTTTGTCTTCAGCAAGTGAAATGCATGCTCAATCGGATTCAGGTCAGGTGATGGACTTGGCCATTGCATAACATTCCACTTCTTTCCCTTAAAAAACTCTTTGGTTGCTTTTGCAGTATGCTTTGGGTCATTGTCCATCTGCACTGTGAAGCGACGTCCAATGAGTTCTGAAGCATTTGGCTGAATATGAGCAGATAATATTCCCGAAACACTTCACAATTCATCCTGCTGCTTTTGTCAGCAGTCACATCATCAATAAATACAAGAGAACCAGTTCCATTGGCAGCCATACATGCCCACGCCATGACACTACCACCACCTTGCTTCACTGATGAGGTGGTATGCTTAGGATCATGAGCAGTTCCTTTCCTTCTCCATACTCTTCTCTTCCCATCACTCTGGTACAAGTTGATCTCGGTCTCATCTGTCCATAGGATATTGTTCCAGAACTGTGAAGGCTTTTTTAGATGTCGTTTGGCAAACTCTAATCTGGCCTTCCTGTTTTTGAGGCTCACCAATGGTTTACATCTTGTGGTGAACCCTCTGTATTCACTCTGGTGAAGTCTTCTCTTGATTGTTGACTTTGACACACATACACCTACCTCCTGGAGAGTGTTTTTGATCTGGCCAACTGTTGTGAAGGGTGTTTTCTTCACCGAAGAAAGAATTCTCCGGTCATCCACCACAGTTGTTTTCCGTGGTCATCCGGGTCTTTTGGTGTTGCTGAGCTCACCGGTGCGTTCCTTCTTTTTAAGAATATTCCAAACAGTTGTTTTGGCCACGCCTAATGTTTTTGCCATCTCTCTGATGGGTTTGTTTTGTTTTTTTCAGCCCAATGATGGCTTGCTTCACTGATAGTGACAGCTCTTTGGATCTCATCTTGAGAGTTGACAGCAACAGATTCCAAATGCAAATAGCACACTTGAAATTAACTCTGGATCTTTTATCTGCTCATTGTAATTGGAATAATAAGGGAATAACACACACCTGGCCATGGAACAGCTGAGAAGCCAATTGTCCCATTACTTTTGGTCCCTTAACAAGTGGGAGGCACATATGCAAACTTTTGTAATTCCTACACCGTTCACCTGATTTGGATGTAAATACCCTCAAATTAAAGCTGACAGTCTGCAGTTAAAGCACATCTTGTTCGTTTCATTTCAAATCCATTGTGGTGGTGTATAGAGCCAAAAATGTTAGAATTGTGTCGATGTCCCAATATTTATGGACCTGACTGTACATTACATTGGTCCAAACTGGATCCAAGTAACTATGTATAAATATACAATGCCTGGAATTATTTAAAAAAAAAAGATGAGTACGCCACAGGACTTGAATGACAGCTTCCAACTGCCCCTCTTTTGAGAACAAATTCCTCTGTCCCTCATGCAGCATTAGTGTTTCTCTTTTTGGTCTATACAAAATGTACTATTTTTCTACCAAAACTGTTATGCTGCACTTAACCTTTAACCTTTATATTACTGCATTTGTTATTTTGAAAAGCCAATAAAAAAAAACACATGTGGTTTAACCAATCATTTTCTGCATATTAGCTCTTTGTGGTCTGTGCAACCAGAGCCTTGGCAAGGGCGTGTCCTTTTCCTACCTACTGTGTGCTACAAGGTGTCTCTCTTTATCATTTCAAAAAGTTAGGAAGTATGGAATGAGGCCAGTAAGAATGTATTTATAAAGATAAGGAGGCAAATTACGTTGCATTGTGGAGGGTAAACACTTCCCCTTCAAAAGGGCTTGAACGCTGGCAATGATTTTACAAAGATAAAGGACAATGGTTGCAATACCAAAAATATAAAACCCTTTAGGACAGCCTGTTTCAACTACTTTGGGATCCCTTCAGGTTTCTTCTGGGCTGCCTTTGCAAAATGTCTAAAAATTAGTTAAAAATTGTATACAAGGCAGCAGGTGGATAAAGACTGTCTTTTAGTTATATTTCACTACCCCCTTAGGAGTCGCTGAGTTTTGGGTCCCCCTACAGCTCTGCTTAGCCAGGCAACACACATTTTCTTCCACAGGTTGCATTCAGAGTCAGAAAACAGTCCTTGAGCTTGGTTGTGTGATTTTATGAAAGGGGTTTAGAACTTGGATGGGGTTGAGGGATGGCAAAGAAAACTGTAAATTTGAGGACAAACTCCTTAGCAACTATGTACAGATGTGGACAAAAATAAATAGTTTCTCCTCTGAGAGCATTTCAGCTCTCTGGTGTACCTCCTAAGACCCCAGATGAATCCGTCTGTTCACCCAGCTGCACTTAGGGTATTCACTGGGCAAGGTAACCCAGAAACTGACAATATAACACCGCAGCCCCAGATGAGAAGCTAGTTGGGTTTTCCACCTGACTGCTCTCTCTCCTTATGCAGCCAAAGGGGGTATAAGAGTACTCACACTGTCCTTCCTAATAGCTTAATGGGTTGGTGGCTGCCTTCAGGCCTTTCGCTGGGCTGGCTCCTTCCCTGATGCTCAGGATATCCTCCCATGAAAATGGTGGCATAGTGGAGATCCTCTTCTCCAGCACCTGCCTGTAGGTAGGCCACTTCCCTGGGCCCCCTCCCAGGCTCCACACTCCAGCCTCTCACTCCATCTTCCACCCGAAACTGCCCCGAGTCCTCCCAAGCTCTGCCATTTCTGAGGGTTGCCCTGGACACCATGCCCAGCCTCCTGCCAGCGGATTGGCCAAGGTCTCTCAAACATGCAGATCCTCCCCCCTCCACCCTTCATCCAGAAAATTCTGTAAGTTTCTAGAAGAGTGGGAGGGCTCCAAAAGCCCTGACCTGTTAAGAGCTTCCCAGCCTGTCTTGAGGTAACCTCTCCAACTCACTCCTAGGCTGACCCATCCAAGGCTACTACTCAGCCTCTGCCCAAAATGAGAAAAAAAAACATAGCTAGCTAACCTGCAGGGCATTACAGTTACTCAAAGTCACAGGTTTTCATTGCGCACCATTACAACCTTCAAGCCGTCAGTGTCTTAACAACCAGTGATGGCATGAGTTGATAAGGGAGATATTGAGTGCCTGCACAGCATCCTTCTTTGCCCATCCTCTGCTCCTCTATGTCAGCACTGGGGTCACATTACCTGAGTGAGGAAAAGAAACTGAGGGAGAAGAGAAACTAAGGAATACTAGTCAGTACCAGTGTGCAAAGGTGTATTTGCTTTGTGAAAAATAAATTACCTCTAACATTGGGTTTCCTATGTGTGTGGATCAGGGGCAGACTGACCATTTGGAAACTCTGGCACTGCCCGAGGGCCCGGGGTCAGTAAGGGGCACCATGAGATGCCCCTGGTACCTTTTTCATAGGCTTTTTTGAGTTTGGGAAAGGACACAGGGGCCCCATGATCTCCTATTGCCCGGGGGCCCCATGAGTTGTCAGTCCCCTGGTGTGGATGTTGCTGCATTATATATAGTTTAGTTTTTTACATTATAGAATGGGGTGCAGAAGTTTAAAGGCTGTCTTGACTAAAAAAGGTTGAGAAATACTTGTCTAGGAAAAATACTTTGTCTAAAGCATACATCAGCACAGTCTCTCCATAGCAGTGACTGTTCCCCCATGGCCTCCTTTCCAAGATTCTCACAGCCATAGTTGCACGCTCAGCCTCACCTGTTACAATGCAGGCTTAATAGCCCAGACAGTATGTGATAACACAGAGGGATCGCTCACAATCTGGAGCTTTGGGGAGAATATGGCAGTGCTAGAGCTGGCCAGAGAGGAATATAGTGTAAGTAATCCTACCTGTTCCTAAACCTCCTAGGCAATAACAAGAATTAAACCCTTGCACATGATGAGGGAAAGGTGTAGAATTTTTTCTAAATTTGAGAGTAGGGCTTTAATAACTCCAAGAATATCACTACTTGTGACAGTCAGAACGTGTTCAGCAATAGAAGCCTCTGTTTGTCTTTCAGTAAAGATTTGATTTGATGGGAAGTGCAACTTCCCTTGTAAAGTGGAAGTCTGATTGCCTTTAGTAACACAACCTCAGTGAAAGATGATTGCTGGTTTTGGTGGATCACAGAAGACAAATGCTTCCCCCTAATGACATTATTATACGTCAGAAGACATTGGATGCTAGCAATCAGGTGAGGTGGGGTTGGTCATCCAGCATGGTGTATGTCAGATATCACAGACATACTGTATGTCAGAAATATGGGGGGACGGACAATGTGTCTGGACCACACAAAAATAGAATAAATAAAATGTTTCATTTACATAAGATAATATTCCTCAAGTGAATTATATAAAAATGAAACTTTTCTTAGGCTACGTTCACACTAGCTTTGTCAGCAGGCATCAGACAGGCGTTTGGGAAGTGTTTTTAACGCTTCTCAAATGCCTATGAAAATTCTGCACATGGCAGCACACAGTGCTGTTCACACTGAGTTGTGTCGCGGCAAAACTGATGCCTCGTGTCAAGTCAGGAGGAGTTGAAGCCTCCCATTCAAGTCTATGGTGCCGCTCCTCAAACACCTTGCAGGTGTTTGCTACATGGTTGCGAGGCAGTTGTGAGGTGTTTGTGGAGCGTTAATGCCATTTAATGTCAATATAGGCGTTTGTGGTATGGTTTTAACACTTGGCAAACGCCTATCAACTACCTCAAAACTGCGCATAGGGCGTTAGGGGAGCGTTTGAGGAGCGTTAAAAACACTTCCAAAACGCTTGTCTAACGCCTATCAAACGCTATAGGGCCATTTGGCAAGAATTAGAAATAAAGTCAAGTGTGAATGAGCCATTAAAAGTTATCAGTAACAAAATGATGACTGTGAAACATAGTTGCATACATAGTTAATAAAGTTGAAGAAATGTTGCAGAATTTTAAAAGGTGCCTTCACTGAAAAAAGGCTGGGAAACATTACTCTAGACCCTCCCAACAGAGCGCTTCCTCTAAGCGTTGCACTCCTTTCTTCTAGTCGCCTACCCTGTGGTCCCTCACTTCATGAACACGTATCCAGTTCAATACATTTGAGAAATATATATATTGCAGTTTATAAATGTAGACTGAATCAGGCATCTGCATTCTGGACCCCTGATCATGGTGGGCTTTAATTCTTTTACTACATCCACACTAGAAGTTTGCTCCATGGTCTCTGAAGGTGTTTGTGACATCATTCACCTTGTGCTGATTGTAAGAATGTTATATAGCTGGTTTTCTATAGAATGAATGCATCTCTAGCATCCCTTTAGATGTGCATGTATCTCACATGTCCTAGTACAGCACACCATCAGTTCAGTTACATTGCCCAGGCAGTGCTCCCAGTCCTGTCATTTTTTTACTATCATCTCACAAAGTTAACTCCAGCATGACTGTCTATTGATATCCACTTACAGACACAGGAGGCTTTTATTACTTCTTTCATAGTAGCAGTGAATACCAGTTAGCAGTATAGTAAATTACTCTTGCTGATGTTCATATCATAGAACTGACAGAGAAAATCCACACTACTGTTGGTTCAGATATTCAATAGTAAAATGTACATTGTTAATTATTCTATGTATTAAAAAATAATTATTTTAAGTATATTAGAACTTACAAGTTGAATTTTTTTGCTACTGTGGATAAAAATATGATAAATAAGTGGAATATAAAATAAAACTATAAAAAAAAACCCAATACTCAGGCCACTAGGTCATGAAAGGCACCAAACGTCATGATACAGTTAGGCTGGCCATACATTATACAATTATCTGGAGATTTTTGGTTTAGATTTACCACAAACCATATAAAAGGAGGACAAACCTAAACAACACTTTCAGTTGTATCCAATTAGGCAGGCCCTTGCACTACACAGTTAAAGGTAAATCTAAAGGAATTTGGGCAGAAAATTGGAAGATAATTGTATAATGTATGGCCAGCCTTATTCACTGAAGAGACCAATAATCTGGAAACTGGTAGCAGCCCATCATGTGACCAGATATCTAGACATTTTGTCATGTGATCTCTGCTAATGGGGGGGGGGGGGGGCAGGTCATCCACCTTTAAGCCTGAGTGACCCTCATCAGAAATCAGATGACAGCTAGGCATGATGATATCATGGGCAGGGGCAGACTGACCATTCTGGCACTTGGGCACTGCCCAAGGGCCCAAGGTCAGTAGGGGGCCCCATGAGATGCCCCTGGTACCTTTCATAGGCTTTTTTGGGTGTGGTTTGAGTGTGGGCGAGAACACAGGGGCCCCATGATCCCCTATTGCCCGGGGGCCCCATGAGTTGCCAGTCCACCCCTGATCATGGGTCATGGCTTATGTTACCTTTCGACCCTAAATGATCAGGGTACCAGGGGATTTCTATTTACCTGTAAAATATACAATTTAGATCGGGTGAAAATGCTAAGAATGATGCCAGTTATGTAGTATTGACTACCAGGGATATCCTCTCACTTCCTGTTGTGGCTATGGGACAGGAAGCAAGGAGAAATATCCCCAATAGAACACAGATTGACAAAAAAAACCCTTCCTTAGTTTATTAAGAAAAAAAAAAGTTTGAGTTCAATTTTACTCTAAATCCCTGTTTTCTGGCTATGATTTTGATCCAGTGGCTTCAATACTACAGTAGACCTCAAACCATTATGCAGATCTGGGGTCCTGATGTTTGTGTTGCTCAATTATTCCACAACTCCAGGAATTAACATGCTTGGTTAGTCTAGGGGTGCCAGAAGTAGGCACAATACTTTTCCTAAGAGCACAGTACCTCCATTATACACAAGTTGATCGTTAGAACAATGTGTGTACAACCAGCCTGTCCATACATGGATTGAAATTTGGCAGGTCCCTGCTGAACTGAATTAATTGTTTATTTATTACAGGTACTTATGTAGCTCCATCAATTTATGTAGCACTTTACATATATATATATATTGTACATTCACATCAGTCCCTAACTCTCAAGGACTGTACAATCTAAGGTCCCTAACTCACATTCATATATACACATACTAGGGCCAATTTAGACAGGAACCAATTAGCCTACCAGCATGTCTTTAGAGTGTGGGAGGAAACCAGAGTACCCAGAGGAAAGCCATGCAGGCACAGGGAGAACATTCAAACTCCAGGTAGGTGGTGTCATGGTTGGTATTTGAACCAACAACCCTAGCGGAAGTGCTAACCATTTAGCCACTGTGCTGCCCATTGGAAATTTTGTCCCATGTATGGCTGGCTTTATAATAACCGCACATTCTTCAGTTTTACTATCTGGTTGTAGTGCTATTCAATCGAAATGATTGATAAAACGTTGACTAAGTTGGTATTCCATGAAACCCCTCGGAATTTTAACAGTACCAACTTTCTGTATGTGTAATGAAACCACCGATTGTTTGTCATCTTTATTTATACAATTACAATTACAAAATCCGAATAGGCATAACTTTTTATCTGAACATTTTAGACTCGATTTAGATTGGATTAACTTAAAGAATAACTAAAGGCAAAACCTTTAGTTAGTTTTGGATAGAGTGGAGATGGATTAGAACACCTGTCAGTTTTTATTGCTGTCTGTGTCCCCGTTAAGGAGATTCACCCTCTCTATTTGTCCTGTTTACCATTATTATCGAAAGTGAAAATAAAGAAAATCCCATTGGGTTGTCCCCAGAAAAGTAATAGTTGGGAAATCTTCCAATGGAGACACTAGTTCTGGTGACCTGGGGGTCCCCAAGGAATTGCCTTAATTTGCAGGGATTTCTTCTCACTTCCTGTTTGGCTATGGGACAGGAAGTGAAGGGAAAACACCAAAATGGGGCTCAGATGGCAAAAAAAAAAATCTGACAGAGGTTAAAACCCTCCTTGCTCTGTCCAAAATGAATAATGTTTTGCCTATAGTTCTAATTTAAACTGAGTCTGTCGGCCAGAGCGGAAAATTATCGATCATTCTGCATTGATTAGCAGCGCTGAGATGCTTTGATCATGAATCTGATCATATTCATATCAAACAGATTATGAGATTGCATGGTGAAAACGATGATTGAGGGTTGATTCACACCAGATGCACTGGTGTGAATCCATTCCCAACATATACGAAGGGTATTCAAGTCAAAAAGGGACTTTTGAATTTATATAATAAAAGAACAAATGTCAAGGAGTGGAAACTGCATTTATTTTTCCACATTCTCCCCTGCTACATTTATACACTTATACACTTATCCCAGTGTTTAATGAATCCCTGGAAACATTTGGCATAGAAAGATTTGTCAGTACGCCTGAACCATCCTAGGACAGCCTGCTTCATTTTTCATCATTGTGTTCACTGTTCCCACAGAAAGATTTGACTTTTGTGCAATTTCACAACAGGGTATGCATTGATTATCCAGGATCAGGTGTTCTATGTGCTGAATGTTCACAGGAATGACTGCTGTGGGCTGGGAACCACCATGGCTGGGATTGTCACCGACAGGCACACATCCCTCTTTGAAACATTTACACCATTTAAATGTCTTACTGCAGCTGAGCATCTCATCACTGTACTGTGCTTGAAGTCTTCTGTAGATATCTGCAGATTTTACGCCTTAATTCACAAGAAACTTTATCATCACACGCTGTTCCATGCACGCACTAACACTGTTGTCTGCCATCTTGATTAATGGTCTCTGGACTGGCCCGCGACATGTGCGACACCTATCAGTAATAAGACACACTTGCCACTTACTACTGAATGTAGTACCGCCACGCTCGCATCCCTTTTTATTCTTGTAAAATGAAAAGTCCGGTTTGACTTGAATGCCTTCATAGCATCCAAAAAAAGAATGGCTTTCTATGAATGTAGTTAAAACTAATGCATTGTGTTATGTTTGACCAGTGCTGAAGAAAAGTACAGAAGGCACTACTTTTTTCAGTACAGTGCAAATGTAATGTGTGCAAATGCACAGAAAAGCATGCAAAAACCCATAAATGCTGTGCACTGCAAAGCAAAGCAAGTTAAAAAAAAAAACAGTGTGTAAGTGTACCACTGCGTCACAACACGTTACGAAAATTACACCACAATGTGCATGCATGTTGACACATGCATTGTGGTGTGAATAAACTCTATTATGAAGGTGTTTTCGAAATTTCCCTGCAGAGCCATCTTAATAGCATCATGGACCCCTGGGCAAAGTAATGCTCTGAAACCCCTATCAGCCTGTCCCAATTTATGCACATACTCTCAAGAATTAAAGTGGTTCTAAAGGCTCAAGGTTTTTTACCTTCAGGCATTCTATGCATGAAGCTAAAAAACCTTCTCTGTGCAGCATCCCCCAGGCCCCTCAATTCTCTACTAAGCTCCCTCTCCATTCAACGATGTGCACTGGAGTCTTGACTATCCCAGGACTCCCTCTCCTCATTGGCTGAGACAGAAGCAGGAGCCACTAGCTCCCACTGCTGTCAATCACAACCAATGAGCCAATTAGAAAAAAGAGGGGGTGGGGTCGAGTTGCGGCTCCATGAGTGAATGGACACACAGAGCAGTGGGTGCCCCCATAGCAAGCTGCTTGCTGTGGGGGTGCCCAACAGGAGGGAGGGTCCAGAAGTGCTGGAGGGGGACCAGAGAAGAGGAGGATCCGGACTGCTGTGTGCAAAACCACTGCCCACAGCAGGTAAGTAGACATGTTTGTTCTTTTTTCTTAAACAAATAATCCTTTATAATAACTTTAAAGTCTAAATAGTTGACAGAATAAAATTTATATTTATTAGTACTTTCAAAAAATTTTATTTTAAACAATAAGAAAACATGGAATAAATCAAAGACTAATCAACACAAAGGGCACAGTACAGTAGGGGAAGGAGGCAGAAGGGCACAGTACCAGGGGAGTCAGGAGGGCACAATACTGGGATCAGGAGGGCACAGTGCAGGGGGAGTCAGGAGGCCACAATACTGGGATCAGGAGGGTGCATTACAGGGGGAGTCAGGAGGGCACATTACAGGGGGAGTCAGGAGGGCACAACACTGGGATCAGGAGGGCACAGTATAGGGGGAGTCAGGACGGCACAACACTGGGATCAGAAGGGCACAATACTGGGATCAGGAGGGCACAATACTGGGATCAGGAGGGCACAGTACCGGGGGAGTCAGGAGGGCACAACACTGGGATCAGGAGGGGGCAGTGCAGGGGGAGTCAGGAGGGCACAACACTGGGATCAGGAGGGCACAGTACCGGGGGAGTCAGGAGGGCACAACACTGGGATCAGGAGGGGACAGTGCAGGGGGAGTCAGGAGGGCACAACACTGGGATCAAGAGGGCACAGTACAGGGGGAGTCAGGGGGGCACAACACTGGGATCAGGAGGGCACAGTACAGGGGGGGTCAAGAAGGCACAACACTGGGATCAGGAGGGCACAGTACAGGGGGAGTAATGGGGGCTCAACACTGGGATCAGGAGGAGTCAGGATTGCACATTACTGGGATCAGGAGGACACAGTATTGGGATCAGGAGGAGTCAGGAGGGCACAGTACTGGTATCAGTAGGAGTCAGGAGGGCACAGTACTGGAATCAGGAGGGCACAATACAGTACTGGGATCAGGAGGAGTCAGGAGGGCACAGTACTGGAATCAGGAGGGCACAGTGCTGGGATCAGGAGGGCACAATACAGTACTGCGATCAGGAGGACACAATACAGGTTCTGGGTAGCTCTCTGGACAATCCTGGGACAGCTTAATAAAAAGCATGACTGTCCTGGCAAATCCAGGACAGTTAGCTGGTATGATGTAAT
The DNA here is from genome assembly GCF_062004578.1 of Staurois parvus. Lineage (NCBI taxonomy): Eukaryota > Metazoa > Chordata > Amphibia > Anura > Ranidae > Staurois > Staurois parvus. The sequence goes on from NW_028317893.1 coordinate 953,566, forward strand.
GCAAGATTATCATGGGGCCCCTGAGCAGTGCCCATTTATTAAGACAGCCCTGTTCCTCTGTGCATCATATTGAATGGGTTGGCTATAGGTTGAATATGTTATTTCTTTCAGGAGCAATCGATCAGGAAACACATCGATCATTTATTGAAGTGTGTTTGATCACCTACCTCCTCTCCCTCCTAAAACTGGAGCACACAGAATCTGGTGCAGCTCTGCATAGTAACCAATCAGCTTGATCAATTAAGCTTTGACAATAAAATCTAAAAGCTGATTGGTTGTCATGCAGAGCTGCACCAGATTCTGTGTGCCCAGTTTTAGCAAATCTCCGGAGCTCAGTCAGCTCTGCCGACCATCAGAACACAGTCGACGTCCCCGCCACCTAGCGGCTGAGCGCTGGTAAGGCGGCTTAGTGCACATCTAGAGGGCGCCCGGCGCTGCCTCCTCCAAGCAGTACCGGGAGGGGCTGCAAGTCAGCGCCAGAGTTCCAAATCCAGCAGGCAGAGAGTGTGAGAGGCGGTGCGCTGGCAGTGCCGGAGAGGAGCTGCAGCAGGAAACATTCGTATTCCTCTATACAGGGAGCAGGCTGGGAGCCAGCGACACTCCCCTCCACACAGGACTCCTCTAAGCCAAGTGGGACATTGGGACAAGGGACAGGCAAACTTCACTCTGACTCCAGCCATGGACAGGGAGTGACAACCACACCCGCCTTACTTTCTACTCCTCTTCGTTGCCATCGCTCATTGCTCTGTTTTTCTTCTTTCTTTTTTTTTCTTGTCCAACTCTCGCAACTTCTTTCAGCTTCTTGTATTTTGGAGACCTGGAGCTGCCATGGGGAAAATATTTGCAACTTGCCTGCTGACTTTGGCTGGACTTTTGCCTGCTGTGGCTGTTGGACCGTACACTGGTGAGTGAGGATGGTGGGGATGTACTAAGATCGGGAGGCACTAAGATCGGGAGTTTGACAGGAGCAGATCCTGGAACTGTCAAAGCTCCGATCCTGGACTGCTGGGGACCATGGATGATGGGTAGATGGACCAGGCTCAAGTCACCTAGGCTAAAGCTCCCCAAGATAGAGGAACTCTTGTTTGTAAACATTGTGACAGTTATTTTCAGATGCGTTTTCTGAGATTTGTAGGTTGCAGTCACATGGCTGAGATAAAGATCCCTATCCATGTGTTATAACTTAGCAAACTGAGCCTCACAGGGTCAAAAAGCATAAACACAAGGATGAGGATCTTTGTTTTATTTTATCCATGTGACAGTTACTTCCACATCTCAGGTAACTGAAAATAACTGTCACTTTTTACAATTCATATCCTTATATGTATTTATATGATATTTGTCAAAACTATCCTTTTGTTTATATCATTTATTGATGTTATGTTTATATTATATTTATTTATGCTATTTTTATTTATATTATATTTATTTCTATCATATATATTTATGTTTTTGTTCTTTGTTTTTTTTTAACATATCCTAATCCTGGTGTGTTAGGTTTGTGAATTGAGCCATTCTGCATCCTGTGAACAAAATGTGAGGCTGACTTTGGAGGAAGTTTCCCAGCAGCCGCCTGTGTGGGTTGCAGTTACTTCCATCACAGCCTCTTTAGCTGGATGATTAGCTGAACGTGTCGGATCTATGGGATGGAAGTAGCCGAGGGCGATCGGTGTATAGTTATGCTACTTCTGTAGGAGCTCAGCATTGTATCCACAGACTCGTCCCTATCCGTATCGTCCTCATCTGTTTGTTGATGGCCAGTCTTTGTAAACATGATCATGTCCTCTAATTGTTTTGTGAGCACAGCAAGTAGTAAACAAAGGCACACATGACACCAGATCCCCGGCTAGTGTGGAGTGCAGCCAGCCAGAGGATAGGGAGATCAGCTCCTATGCCAAGGATGAGTGATCCATGGCTGTCATGCTTGTGCTGTGTTTGGGGACCAGGATTCTCTTTATCCACAGTGTGAAGACAAATCTGAGCAGATAGGCATGGCTGAGAGCTGCTGATCTCTCGGAGGCTGGAGATCTCACCATGTAGACACAAGTATACATCCTGTGCGCACCCATGGAGGGACCTGTCAGGGAAGACTTCTTATCAGAACTTTTCATAGTGTCCATGCACTCCTTATTGTTTACATATCCCAGTAATAATACATAGGGAATATGTATTGCATATTTATGTATGCAATGCATATTTACATACATATGCCTTTTTTACATAATATCTATGCTACCTGGACAGATCAAAGAGTAACGGTGATGTGCAGGATATAATAACCTACAGCAGCCAATCGTTGTTCAGTTAACAGCAGCCAACGCATGAAAAGAGGATTTCCAACTATATTTACATAGGGCTCTTTATGGAGGTCCCCAGCACAAGTCAGGGGCTCTGGTAGTCCTGGGACTGTCAAATACAAAAAAGGAACCTCTTGTCTGAAGAATTAATAATGGGACATAGGACAAACTTGTTTCAGGACTGTCACCCCGTGTTCTAGATCAGTCTTTCTCAACCTTTTCAACTCAGAGGAACCTTTGAAATAACTTTCTGGTCTCAGGGAACCCCTGCAAAAAATTACTCTATCTTCAACTCATGATATATTAGTGTGATGGTCAGTGGGAAGAATGCTCCTTACGCTTGTGGTCATGGGGAAGAATGACCCCCTTATAGATAGCATAAAAGATCACTAGTGTCAGTGGGAACTTCTCTTAGAGGCAGGAATTGCTCATTGCTCAAGGAACCCCTAGCAACCTCTGAAGGAACCCTGGTTGAGAAACCCTGATCTAGATATTCCCTTCCATATGGGAAGATACTGTGGTGGTATAAGTGACCGCATTTTCCCCATTTTGCTGTAAAGCACAGAACGGCTTAGAATTATCTGCGCTCCCAGCTTGTTCTCACAGTTTCCCTTTTCCTTTTTCATTTCATCCACTTTTCAGTCTTCTTATTCTCCACCCTATTTCCTCTCGTCTCTTATCTTCCCAGCTGCTTTCCTGCTCCCCCTCAATTAAAGTAAACAGGGTAATTTCCTCTTGGACTTGTCATGTCCTGCTCAGACACCAAAGTCCCCGAGAACAATGGCGTTAGAGCCCCACAAGCGAGCGGGAAGAACCAGGTGCACTGCCTGCTAGCCTGGCTTGTGGGATGAGTGCAGCCTAGCAAGGCATGAATACTGCCACTGTCAGCGCCTCTGTAAAGTTCTATCAGCAGAGCAACGCTGCTCATCAGTTCAGTTCTGCCATCGCTCCTACTAAAGAACGGTAGCCGAGCTCTTTAATGAGGATATTTTATTGTCATTCCAAAAATGTTATAGTTCAGTGGAATAAAATTAGCTACTCAGGTCCTGGAGAACACAAATACAATCAAGACAAACAAAAAAAAGAGAAATAAATAAGTGAAATAAATAAGCTCCTAGTAAACCAGGCTAGCAATGGTAATAAATAAAGCAACGTGTATTGGCATTAAAAGCAATCAGAGACCATCTTTCATTATTTGGACTCCTGTAAACTGATAGTGAAATGATTACTGCTGCCGGTTAATGTACATCTTTAGTTTTCGCATGCTTGATTTCAGAAGTCTGGACTCCATCAGTTACCCTGAATTATTCTAAAGTCATCAGCTACATAGAATGCTGGACACCTGACATTAGGACATATGGAATGCTTTTGTTAAGTTGTAGTAGGTTTGTTCACACTGCACATTCATTTCACATTGGAAGTATATTATGACAATTAAAACTGCCTCTATTTAGATTGGAAAGCTGTTTTGATCTTTATCCATATAGCCAGTAGTGGGCTGTTAGTTTATTTTTTGAGTCGTAGATGTCCAGACCAAGTTTTGCAGCATCAGTAGGCATCAGTAGGCATCAGTTAACTTGGCAATAATTCTCTGAATAATTTGTTTGACAGCAGGTCTGAGAACTACGTACACGCACAGTTGCATGCTCCTAGTTCTCTGCTGCTAGGTTAATTAACGTACTCCTGACATAGGGCATTTTTTATAATTGTGGTCATGAAGGGGTTAATGTGCGGATCACAAGCAATCTTTGAGCTAGTGATAAGACTCACCAACTTGCCAGACATCATAAACTACTTTTAATAGCATAATACGCAGAAAGTCATTTTAGTGAAATATAAGCTATGGCGCTTTAAAGAGGAACATAATGGGACATTTTAATACAGTTTGTCATGCTGCTATATTTCTGCTTTTATTGCCTCTTGACCAGTAGATCATCACCGAGCTGTATTATCCCAGTAGTTAGGTCATGTTATGAAACAGACAGACACTAGAAGTGAAGTTGGCTTTTTGGCTGGATACACATCAGACTCTGTTAATGTTGCTGATAGCCTGATATTGAAACCATGCTTCATGCTGTTATTGGGGTTTCTGTCAACAGCTAGTGCCCTAATAACCATCTTGATAGGATATATGAGCTTTCATTATGTTCCACAGGTTGTATTATAAAGAATGAGCCCTGGTTCACACACATATGCAATTTGTCATGCGTTTTCACGGACGCTGATCGGCATGACATGGCATATATCTTATGTTTCTATGGAGGTGGTTCACACACATGCGAGCAAACCACAATGCGTTTCGTGTGCTTTTTTTAAAAAAGGGTCCTGTGCAAGTTTGGAGCAATGCATTCCAAATTCGCATCCCATAGAGTACAGTGACATTCTGAGATCAGTGTTCAGATATGAGCAATTCAGATGCGTTTTTGCATAGGAGATGAAAAGAGGCATTTTTGCATGAAAGAAGGGCAAGGGAGAAAGAGAGGGAGAGAGAGTCCAAAAATGGAGTGCTTGCTAAATTGCATCAAAAACGCATACGCATTCAAACAAACCACATGTGATTGGCAGGGAAGAATCACACTACTGATTTCTGAACACATATATGTGAACCCGGGCTGAAGATTTCCGGTATAATTTCTTGATGTTGCCTTTTTAATGTAATATTTGTCTAAATATCCCTTCTGAATAGTTTTTTTCCAATAATTGTTGAATTCCCATATGTGCTGTACATTAAACATATATTAAAGTTTCATAAGGATGAAAGTTATAGGGTGAATGCTTTTTTTTCACCCATTAATCAGCCAATAATTTGGCAGTATTGGCGTCTTTTTATTAAGTATCTAACACTGTTGCAGAAAGTTCCATAAAGGCTGAATATAAGTATAGTTCCCCGCTCTGTGATGGGACGTTGTGCTTAGAGTAAGTTTAATGAATCGATTGTTGTACATCCAAGTTCCTCCTTCTATGGAGACAGTTTATGGTAGAAAATAGATATCAGCTTTACTGCTTATTACACCTGATTAGTAATGTCCTAATTGAAGCAAACCAGCAAGGCTTTAGAAAATAGCCCTTACATTTTACTTCCTAATGTGTTAACATTTTCCATATCAGAGCAGAAGGAAATTGCTCCCGTTGTGTTTTTCTTTATTCTAAATGTAACATTTTCCTATACTTGCTCTGAATACCTGCCCATTTCCTGCGTTTGAGTAATATCCTGCTATTTAAGTTCAGGCTGCTGTTCAGTGAGGCAGGTCTACTTCGCTTACTCAAAGGAAGAATAATCTTATTTTATTCCAAGATCCTTTATTGGAATACTATGTGTGGGTTCTTTACAGTAATTACAGATAGTATTTTGTACTTTCCCGATTTCCTCATTTAGAAAGAACTTTGTTTTATAGATTAAAATTTTGAATCGCAACTTGTTTTAATACAAACAAGACTGAAGGGATGGCTCCCGTTTTCTAGACTCTTGATCCCCATTTGTGGTATCAGTCTGTCTAGTCCTGTCTGTGAGATCTGAAATATCCCGGAGGGAATGAGAAATAAGAGATGTAAACGCAGCAGAAGATTGGAACATTAAATAACGTAATAGGATTCTTGCTTACTATATCTAATGCATTTCCCAGTAGGCCTGCCTAATTGAAAAACAGGTTTAAATTATTTGATTTATGTTTCAGAGTTGCTTCACACGTCTGCTTATCATATTTATTGTACTTAAATAGAATTGGTTAGAAAAAAAAATGTGTGCTCAAGTGTGTGTGTGCCTATGACTGTGCCTGTCTATCTATCTATCTATCTATCTATCTATCTATCTATCTATCTCCTATCTATTTATCTGTCTACTATTTTCTTTCTCATTTCTTTATGTTTCTCAGTATCTCTATGTATTTGCATGCCCATCTGTCTAAAGCTGTCTATACACTATACAATCTGATTGTATAATCTCTGTACAATCTTCTTTAGATTTACCAAATCTATGTAATAGGAGGACACATTTAAGCAGTCTGTTCAATATGTATCAATGCAAGCAGGCTCTTGCACTACATATCTGACGGTAGATCTAAAGAAGATTGTACAATGAGATTGTATAGTGTATGGCCACTTTTAAGTGTGTGCGCATTGAGCGTATCTGTTTATTGTCTATATATTTGACTAGTTGCTTGTCTGTCTACATATTATCTATCTTTCATTCTGTCCATAAATCTATCTGTCTATGTATCTTTCTATGTGTTGTTCTATCTGCCTGTCTGTTTATCTATCTATCTATCTATCTATCTATCTATCTATCTGACACTCTATCTCTCACTCTATCTATCTATCTATCTATCTATCTATCTATCTATCTGTCTGTCTGTATATCTATCTATCTATCTACATTTTATGTATCTTTCTTTCTGTCTATTCATCTGTCTGTCTAGCTTCCTGCCTGGCTGTTTACCTATTATCTATCTATCTATCTATCTATCTATCTATCTATCTATCTATCTATCGGTCTATCTGTTTATTATCTATCTACATATTATCTATCTTTCTTTCTCTCTATTCATCTATCTATCTATTGGCCTGTCTGTCTGTCTAGATGGCTGTCTGTATGTTTACCTATTATCTATCTATCTATCTATCTATCTATCTATCTATCTATCTATCTATCTATCTATCTATCGGCCTGTCTGTCAATGTCTGTCTATCTATCTACATATTATCTTTCTTTCTGTCTATTCATCTATCTGTGCATCTGTCTGTCTGGCTTTCTGTCTGTCTGTCTACCTATTATCTATCTATCTATCTATCTATCTATCTATCTATCTATCTATCTATCTATTTATCTTGTATAGAGGCACTCACAGGTCTTTCAGAGGAGGTAGATCAAAAGGAGCAGTGTGTTTGTATCTGTGGATTTATCCATCCATCTGTCTATTGTCCTGTCTATCTATCTATTTATCTTCTTTCTGTTTGTGAGTATGTCTGTTTATCTGTCTGCCCATCTATCTAAAGATACAGCGAACTCATGAAGGTAAATTCTTGTGCACATCACTTTTTCTGCCATGTGTTAGTAGGTTGCTGATCTGAAAGCTACCTCTTATTGTGCCACAAAATGAGTTTTGAGAAACACACTGGTCCCCTTTCAGAATCCTCTTGTCTTTTATCAACACATCCGTCCCCTGCCCACAGTGCATTGCTGGGCTTTGTAATAGTCTGTGAGCGTCTGAACTACATTTTGTGAACCTCCCGAGTTTCTCTATTTCATAATAGTCTGTCTGTGAATACATGGCAGAGATACTGTGTGTCGTGTTCCAATTTTCCATTGCATTGAGAGGGAAGGCTCCATCAGACATTCTTTACGAGCTGAAGTAAGCCAGATTGTAAAAATTCAAAAAGGAAAGAAAACTTTGGATTGCAGTATCCCAGCGTACTGGTCCTCAAAGCCCTGAGCCTGTGTGTAATCTTCCCGTGTAGTTTAGCTCGACTAAGAATAGCAAGGTGACGGGTCTTACTTATTGGTTGTTCAGTACATTGAGCAGTGTGGGTATGGTGTCAAAAAGAAATAAAATATGTCACAACTTGAGAGACATTTCCATTATCACAACCTTCCTAGGTTTTTATCCAAGAGTGAACTCTTTTTATTTGATCCTTTTTGTTCTGTTCACTATAACATTAAAGTTTTGTTATATCTGATAAGTGACAAAAAATTCCTGCCAGAGAGAAAAACTTCATCCTGCTAGAAATGTATCTCTGGTATTTATATAGGTTTAAAGAGGTATTAAAGGTTCAGCGTTTAAAAAAAAAATAATAAAACATGTCATACTTACCTGCTCTGTGGTTTTGCACAGATCCTATTCTTCTTGGGTCCCCCACTGGTGCTATTGGCCCCTCCCCCTTGATCATTACCCCCAATAACAAGCTGCTTGCTATGGGGGCACTGGGGCTTGCGGGCTCTCGAGCCTGGTTCTATGCGTCCAGAAGACACAGTCTCTCCTCATTGATTCATTGACTGTAATTGACAGCAGTGGAGCCTACGGCTCCCGCTGCTGTCTTACCCAATAAGGCGAGGGAGTCCCGGACAGCTAAGGCTCTTGTGCACAAAGCTGGATCAAGAGAGGGCTCAGGTAAGTATTGTGGGGGCTGAGGGGGGAGCAGCATGCAGAAGTGTTTTTTACATTCATTCATTGAATGTATGAAGGCAAAAAACCTTCAGCCTTTAAACCCACTTGTACATAAACATCAATCAGTGCCCTCAAGGAGCCTACAGGTCACTTGCTCATGCATTGGGCCAGTTTAGACAGGAGCCAATAAACCTAGCAGCCTGTTTTTTTAAGTGTGGGAGTTAATCAACGCAATTACAGTGGCAAAGTACAAGCTCCATGCAGATAGTGGCCTGGTCAGGATTTGAACTGTAGACTCCAGTGCTGTAGGCAAAAGTACTAAGCCCCTATGTTTTCCTGTAATCATAAGCACTACTTCCCAATTCATTTCTCTAAACTACAGGACACTTCCCTATATGTTATGCAGAGGAGGAGAGGGAGAGAAGTTCTGTTGTCCAAAACAGGAAGACAGTGCTCTATATATGTTATCAGCAGAATCACCTGGTGAAAGTAAAGGGAAAGAGGAAAATAAATGCAGCTACTACATCTAAGGTCTGAGCTTCAGTACTATAAATTGTATTTTTGTTTTTGGGTTTAGACACAGTTAGGGTTCTTTCACACTGATTTGTTTTTTGTATGTGTTTTGGGGGTAAAAAAAAAAGCAGAAGAAAAATGCTTGAAAAATGTATCCCTTTAAATTCCATGGAACTCTTCACCTGTGTTACTTCAGGAAATGCTGTGGTAGATTAAGACTTTGTGCATGGAGGGTGATGAGCAAATTCATTTTCATTGGGAAGGGTGTGCTTGGCCCGGACATCAGGCACATTGATTCAGGTGGGTAGCAAAGTTCATGTAGTTCCTGGGATGGGTTCTGTTTTTCTGTAATTAAAGAGAAATATCAATGTTTTTAGTGACCGTGTATTTTTTCAAAGCTTTTTTAACCTTAAAATAATTTCTGATGTGACTTTCACATTTTAACATGTTCAACGTCCCACATTTTTGTGTCATAGGCGAAAATTATCAGGTTAGCTACTGATGGGAAGATAAACCACTGTGTTTACTGTACTAATTGCTTGACAGCTTTGACAACTGTTATTGGCCCTTTTACAGTTTTTTTAGGTGGACCCGATTAGACCCTCCATTGTCTTTTATGGAGCGACAGGTGCAAACAGACATGTGTCCATTAACACTCACCAACATCCAATCTGATCCTATCCACTAAAAACAGACAGAGGGGGATCTGTTCCCCATCCTAGTAGCGGATCGGATGGCCATTGAGTAGAAACGGACAGGTGACCGCCCCATAGAGAACAGTGGGCTGTGTCCGTGTCTGCTCCGCACATGTGGTGGGGACCTGTTCTTTGTCTGCTCAGCGGGGCTCAGCAGGCAGATCCAATTGGTGGAGTCTACCCATGTGAAAAGGGCCAAAGTCAAACTCCAGGAATTGTGTATATGTATGTATATATATATATAATTTTTTTTTTTTTTGCATACTTTGGGCCAGCTTAATTCAATGTAAGTATGCATATCTGATATTCAGAGGGCCACTGGGTATAAAGCAAATGACTGTAGTAGTCCATGCTGCATACAATCAGAGCCATGATCTTCTGGATTTTGTGCGAACAACAGGAGTTAACTTGTTCAAGACCTCTGCCATTTAAAGAATGCCTTGTATTTTTTTTTCAATGAATGAAAAGACATTTTCTACAGTATTTGGATGAGGTGGGAGGGGCAGTGATGTCACGATCTCCACCTTGTCCAGTCAGAGTACAACTTATATTCACTAAAATAAATACAAGGCATTCTATGAAAGTAAATAATATTTGGATGTGGATGGTAGCACAGAGTGACTCCTGCTCCTCCATGCCAGGACCTTTATTCTACTTGAAGTGTTTTCTCAATTGATTGTCTTCGTTAATTAATTTATATTGGCCCTTTACAAAATATCATTATATCTAAATGGACATCCCTTTTTTTTGGAAGAGAAGGGAACCTAACTAGTGCATAGATTGGTGTCATTAGGGGTCAACTTTTATGTTGAGATGGACCATACCTTATAAAGATGTCTGTCTTTATCTGATCTCTTACTTGTGAGTGACCTTATATACAAAGATCTCACGATAAGTCCTCATGCACACTGGACATTTTTACAGCTGCTATTTTTGGATTTTGATGTTTTTTTCTACAGCCAATAAATTCCCCAGCTTGTTATCCTATCTGTCATGCACATATAGACTGTAATCAACGTTTTTTGGCTAGAAAAAAAACCCAGAACTAGTGGGTTTCTAGAGGAGTTTTTTAGCTGTAAAAACGCTTTAACGCTGAAAAATGTGGCAAAACGCGGTAAATTGTGGCAAAGCAGCGTTTTTGGACTTTTTTTGACCAAAAAAGATTTTCTCAGTAAATATAACGCAAACATGAAAAATACGTGGCAAAAATGCCGCTAAACGCTAATACAAAAACACTGTAAAACTCACATTTTTCATGTGACTTTACACAGCTAATGTTACCAGCGTTATTAAAACGCCCGGTGTGCATGGAGCCTAAAGCAGAAATCAAGAACGCTGTTTTGCGCATACATTTTATTTTCCAAGTTTTTCTCAAATTCACAGTTTTAAGTTGATCCATTTTGTTTTATTTCTTTCAGTTTTGCTTACAACCTTTACATTGATCTTGATGGAATGTGGAAAGGTCAGCCACTGCATTATTATGCAGTGTTTGAATTGATGTTCCCGTCTAATGAAGTTTAATATAAACAGACACACTGTGTTGTCAGTCTTTGAATATCATTTTGAATTTCACTTTAGAAGAAAATTAGTTTCTACTTAGGTTGCTTTGAAAATATATTGAGGGTTTTGGATTGTGAACATAGAGTTGTCTGCTGTCCTAATCATTAACAATAGATGTGTGAAAACAGCGAGAGATGAAAGAGTCTAATTATCAGTAGATTCCATTATTAGGTTTATTTATTTTGATGACAATTTGATATTCGAATAGTTATTGAAATGACTTGATGACTTAATTAGTAACTTTCTATAATCATTTTGTCTTAGTTTCTAGGGGCTAATGAAAGCCAACTTCAAGTCTGTGACCCCACTTGGGAGATTTCCTATCGCAGGAAGCCACAGCAATAAAACCCGAAACAGGATATAACTGCCTATTCTATTTTAGTCAAAGTAAAAAAAATACAGGTTTTTATTAAAGTTGGACTTTATCATATCTCTTAAACCAGATTCCCAAACTAATTTGTTGACAGTACCTGCCTTACCTTATAGTTGTTATCTCACAGGATAGAGATGAAGGTGTTGGCTGACAGTATAAGCTTTAATGCATTTTTCCACTTTTGCAGTCGAACTTGAGAAAACTCTACTATATATTTGCTATGTGTTCCCATTCACATAGCATACCTAAAACAAGTTTAGAAAATACTTCTTACGTCTTAGATGTTTCTATGGAATAGATGTCATGATTGATTCTAGGGCTCATGTACACGGGGCATTTGGAAAACTCTTCTGACCACTGGAAACTGCTAGAAAACGTAGGTTAAAAAACGCCAGTTTAGCTGTGTTTGCATACTGCGTTTATGCTCGTTTGCGTTTAAAAGCATTTTTTAAAAGATAACCTCAGGAGACCCTCCCAAATGCCCAGAATGCACTGAAAAATAGTAAATAATTAACTATTCCAGACATTTTGAGAGAAATAGAGAGATCAGTATGTGTTGAGATGACCTGTCTTTTCTAGTTGTATTCATTATGGATCCCATCATGAGCATAATGCAGCACTTTCTACCATTATTTCCTTCACGTGAAACCTGGAACTGACTGCGCTGGTGTACTAGGTCCATTTAAATACATGGAAAACGCTTTGCATGCATTTTTGCTGAAGAAAAAAGGCTCTGAACAGCATCTGGATATGGACCTGTCAAAAAATGCATCTAAACGCAAATGCTTGTAAATGTGTTTAACCACGTTTACAAGTGTTTGAAATGCCGGTAAAATATTCCAGAACGTAATTTTGGGGCGTTAAAAAAAAATACTGTAAACTCAACTGCCTGTAAACGACTGAAAATGACTATGTGTACGTGGACACATAGGAAAACATAACAGAGAGTTCAGGGGCTGCTGAAAAAAACGCTCAACAGCTCCTGAACGTCAGTTTAGCGGCTGCAGTGTACATGAGCCCTAAAAATTTCTGGAGAGGCTCACAGTGGTTCTGTCCCTGCACAGACTTTAGCTATGCCTCATTAAAAAACAATGTAGGAGGGTGGTTTCCATATGTTTAACCTTTTGTTAAGCTGGGTACCCATGGGTCGAAAAATCGTCCAAAAATGGTTGGTTCTACAGGAAAGACAGAAAGTGTCACAGACAGGTAAGTGCATCACCGATGGACAGGGAGTCCTCAGGCAGCTATATTGCAAAAGACCTCAATAAAAAGTAAATCCTGCCCCTTAACCAGAGCAGGGCTAGGTGTAAAAAAAAACGCCTGCCCGCCCCCTGGTACTGCATGTCCTGGGCATCAGTCGATATGTTTTGCATATATCATTTTCTCTGACCTCTTTCACTTACTGCATAGACCACATTTTTTCTTTTTTCCTTTTCTTATACTGTATTAGTGCCGGCAGAAAAGCTAGCAGGAAATAAGCCAAGTGAATGATAGGCTAAGCTATTTAAATTCTGATTTTTATAATACTATGAAGTTACCACATATCTCTTACCATATCATTAACCCTTGACAAACTGCCAAGGAAGGTACAATCACATTTTGTCTGCACTGCCTCTTTTAGACCAAAGCATAAAATCAAGTTTGCACTTGTTTAGGTACTTTTTGTATATGATGGTACTAATTTGTGGTAGTCAATCTCCGTAAAAATACATTTGCATCCTACTTAGTTCACATGCAGAAAAGTACATAAGGAACAGTGAAAGGTATTGGAGACTTGTTTGTGTGTGAGACCCACGCTGTTGTGAAAATAGCTGGTGACTTTTATGTACAGGAAGCAGTATGGAGAATCACAACAGCCACTCATTGTGCTATATTTCCTCAGGAAAAAAGCTAAGGACAAAGTATATTATGTATTGATTTCATGTAAGCATATCGGTCCTACATAGCAACATAGTTATGTGTACATAATGCCTAATGTAAAAAAACACAAATCTTTATTCTACCATTACTGGTGCCTGTGATGCCTGAGTGAAATGAAAGTAGAACAATCTTTCCATATCTTCATGTTGAGCTTGTCTTAGTGTGCAGGCCCAGATTTTGTTTCACTGTTGACTTTGCTGCTAGTGCCTCGTGATAAGGTTGCTGTCCAGACGCTTATCTATTTAAGTGATTTCATGGTTGCTTTTTAAAGTTGTTTAAAGTTTTCCATAGCGTCATTCCATGTGGAAGCCATCCTCGTCTTTTCGTAAAGTGTGGGATAGAGTGTGGCGATATGTCTAAATGTGAATAAACCAGGGATTTTATGTCAGAAAATAGGCGCAGGAACTCTATTGCCGCCAACTCACCATCATCCACCCCGCACGGGGGAGTAGCAATGTTTCACATCGTGCACTCTATGTCATAGGGTGGCTGTGGCCAAATTGATCTACCAGTTGGAGAGTCATAAAAAGGCATTGTTAAATAAAACCAGAATTGCATAACACACAGACTGCAGAGTTCAGACGTGCATTATGCACATAATGCAGGGTTAAGAAGTGTCCTTTGCACAAAATGCAGAGTTTAGGAGTGCATATTTCACAACAGGCCATTTTACAACCAAAAATGACCTCCAAAATTCTCCATATTCACTTTCTAAAAATTAAATTTAGGCCTCGAAGTAAACCTGTGCCTAGAGGAGGTGTATATATATATATATATATATATATATATATTATACACTAAAGTATTTGGGAGAGGTAAAAGCATTTTGAAACAAACCCTTATTAATCTCTGTATCTGTAAAAATTGTGGAGAAATTTATTTTTCAATGTTCACAACACAGGCATTGCAATTTTAGCTCTTTATTACTTTTACTTTCTGTTGCACTAAACTCTAGAGAGTGCAAGCTCTTTAATGTAACAGGACAGCAGGCATTTCCAAGCTGTTAGAAATCAGACTCTAGAGCACGGGTATAAACTGGCGGCCCTCCAGCTGTTGCCAAACTACAAGTCCCATGAGGCATTGCAAGATTGACAGTCACAAGCATAACACCCAAAGGCAGAAGCATGATGGGACTTGTAGTTTCGCAACAGCTGGAGGGCCACCAGTTTGACAACCCTGGTCTAGAGTGTTTGCTCTTATCTTTCAGCAGGAAAAACCTCACATTTAAAGTGCCTGGAAAGGTCATATTTTAACAGGTCTTGTTTTAAAGTTACTATGCAAATAGTGTAGCCTCCCTGGCGGTATTTACGAGTGTAGCTCGGGGTAAAGTTTATGTACCACAAGCGGTAACCCCAAGCTACACTCGGGAATACCATGCGGCGCTGCTCCAGGATCCCTCGATCACTTACCTTGTCCTGCGCTCCCGTGATGTCCCTCCTGCAGTGTTCCCGGTAATGTAATCCGGCAGATGCCGGCATCTGTCACCTGGGTTCCATCCCCTTCGAGCGTCGGAACGTACGGGGGACGGAACGGCGGGAAATTTGAAAATGACAAAAAGTGACATTCACAAAAATCACTAAAATCCCATAGTAAAACATTACTGTACCAAACCAGTTCACATACATTTTGTCTCTAGTGCTTAGTCCTGTGCCATGCCTTCATTTTTACTGTTCTTTCTGCTTGGAAACTGAGAAATGTCCATGGCGTCCAAAAAGCGTCCCTTTAGGTCAAAAGCGGTTTTAGACCAGCTAGAGAACAGCGATAGTAAATTAGAACCACTTGCAGAATTGAGTGATAATGATTCATGGGGAAATTCGTCATCAGACACTGAAAACTATTTTGCTCAGTGATGTGCGAACTTGGCGCTATATTTCAAATTTCAGTGTTTTTGGTTTGATTATATTATTGAATTACATTTTTTATTATTATTATATTATTATTTTTTATGATTATTTATTAAATTATAATTTTTGATTTCGTGTTTCAAGTTTTATCCTACCCGGGATGTTTACTAGACTCTTGTTCGGACAGATTTCAGTGAGTTATTCCTAAGAATTACAGGCCTACAATATAAAACGCCAAATTTCCATGCAAAATAATGGTACCGCTTTTAGCACCAAAAATCTGAAATGATCATACCGCCAGGGAGGTTAATCTCTATAGTCTGGCCATAGATGCATTTTAAGTGTGCCTGTACCCAGAATGGGGATGGTAAAGAGGAACTTCACTCCCCCCATGTTTTTTTTCTTTCTTGCTTGTATTGTTAGGATTTCTTTAAAACACATACCTGCCAAACAAATTTAGCTTTGTCGCACTGAGATCTACTGTCAAGGTGACATAACTTGAGTCCCACACTGCTGTCTTGGTCTTTCTCACTCATGGGAACTGGCTGCTTTTTCTGGGTTCACATGGCCAGCCCTCGATGTAACGTGGCAAGCCAGCCTCTCTGTGCTCCTGGTCCTGCAGAGAGATGTAATGGAGGTAACCTATTAAGTTGCAAGACCAGGGATATGTCGCTGTGACCTGGGTGAGAACAGTGGCAGAGAACGAGCCCACAGGAAAATAAAATTGTAAAAAAAGTCTCAAATTCCAGAGTGGGGGCGGAGATGAAAGGGACCCCACTCTCTGCTTTTGGGAGTGAAGAGGGTAATGTGGCAAGGCAGCCTCTCTGTGCTCCTGGTCCTGCAGAGAGATGTAATGGAGGTAACCTACTAAGCTACAGGACCAGGGATATGTCGCTCTTGCCTGGGTGAGAATAGTGGCAGAGAACGAGCCAACAGGAAAATAAAATTGTAAAAAAAGTCTCCAATTCCAGAGTGAGTGGAAATGAAAGGGACCACACTCTCTTCTTTTGGGAGCGAAGAGAGTAATGTTGCAGGCCAGCCTCTCTGTGCTCCTGGCCCTGCAGAGAGATGTAATAGAGGTAACCTATTAAGCTGCAGGACTAGGGATATGTTGCTCTTGCCTGGGTGAGAATAGTGGCAGAGAACGAGCCCACAGGAAAATGAAATTTAAAAAAAAGTCTCCAATTCCAGAGTGGGTGGTAGATTAAAGGGACCACACTCTCTTCTTTTGGGAGTGAAGATCCACTTTTATGTGGACAAATTCATCACCAAGTTCACAACAGAGGCAGAGCTGCTTTAAAGTAGTTTTGCAACTGGCACCATTACTGAGCTATCGTGGATTCATAACTGGGGAATCAAGGAGCTGAGCTGAGGCTCTGTATATGCTCTGAAGCAAACCTGAAGCTGAAGCTGGACTGCTGGAGTCACTCTGGAGCACACTCTGGAGAGGTGGCAGACATGGAGCACTGCCAGTGCCCACACTCTATAGTGATGCAGCTATTAATTAAATTAAATAGCAGATTAAAGATTGTACTCTAAAATAGCTGTGTATTCCAAAGTAAATATCCTTGTTATTAATGCCTCCAACTATTCTATTAAGCCCACAGAAACAGCAACTAATCCTGTCAGTATCAAGCAGGCATCTGCCTTTTCCAGCTAAGCTATTCAAAACCATACTGCTTCCAATAGTGTACTTGATTAAAGTGGTGCTGTTAATATAATAATATGGAGGACAATGCACATCCCTATGGGGTGGAAAAGGATGTAATTTCATCGAAGTGATTCTGCAACGTTTCTTTGGTATTTTGGCTTATTCATCTAAATCGCTATGTTTAAATATCACCTTAAGGTTTCCCAACAAGACATGCATTAAATACACTCAGGCTTTTATCTCTGATATCTTGTTGTGTTCTGGGCATAATGCTGCCATTGTTGTACAGTGAATGCAGTGGAACTCTGTGTATTATATTCTCTCTGTAAATGACATTCTTTCTGCATAATGAATAAGAATTAAGGGTGTTTTGGTGCCTCTCAGAAGAAATAAATTGCCTTGGTGATGTCTTGATTGTGTAGATCTATACCAGTACAGGAGCTTTGCGTATGTAGAGGTGAGTACAATCTTTTTAATAGATGGCAATTGTTTTGGTAGCATAAATCTCTTCTTTCCACACCCTGAACTTTGGTCAGTTAATTACTTTTTTTTTAATTGAACTCAACAAGAGTGACCGTTCTAAGTTCTACTTAAAACTTGTAACAAGCGTACCGACAGTATTTGAAAAATGAATGTAGTCGGTATAATAAATTATCTTACCTTGAATATAAACATACATGATAATGTTTATATTACAACATGAAAATGTATTACCCCAAATGACTGAGCTCTGTGGTGTGATCCATATACCAACAACCTTCCTGACCCTTGTTGGAGCCAAATGTTCAACTCACGGTTGTTCTGCATTCGCATGTGGCGCCACCTGTCAAACCTGACACGCTGAGTTAAAATTGCACCACTGCAAAGCATCACGGGCATGGAAATATGTACTCACTTGAGTGACTGACATTTTTGTTTGGTTACTGAAAATTGTGCCAGGTGTCTGACTTTCCAGGGTGCAAAGACACGATTTCTGTGTGTCACTATCTGCCACAGCTTTCATGTGACAGCAGCAGGTCTGCTTCACTTAAGCAGTGCCTTCCCATCTCCCCCAAGGCTCTTCTCTTCAGCTTATGCCCTTATGAGTGTTTGCTCACACTACATTTAATTGGAATTGAAAATGTATCCAGTGCTGTTTGTTTAAGTGATATTAAAGGCCCCTTTTTTAAATCAAGAACAAATTCTGATTATAAAGCTGGCCATACACTGTGGGAATTTCAGCTGGTTTCTGTCCAACTTGCTGAAGTTTGCTTAGTGGGTAGCGCCAGGAACATATTTACCACGAGGCAAACAAGGCACTTGCCTTGGGCGACATTTTTCAGGGGGGCAGCACCGCCCCCATGAAAGAAGGGATAATGGTTCTCCTGGGTACCTGGACTGGATGGTGAGTCTCTCTTCTTCTCTGAAGGAGGGGTTTGTGGTGGTGTACAGGGGATGCAGGTGGGGGAACAGGTGGGCAGCAGTCGGGCTGTGGCTGCTGCCTGGGGTATGATCCCTCTCCTCCAGTGTGATGAGGCTACTGACCGATGCCAGTCTGGGCCTTTCCCTGGCCACCCTTGCCCCTCCTGGCGGTGCACCAATCATTAGTATGGGACAGACTCCTGGAGACACCGGGACCGGTGCAGGAAGCCGGCGGGGGGGGGGGGAACAATCCAGGATACAGGCAGCCGGGGCAGCACCCCCCGGGGGGGGGGGAAAACACACAGACCTCCCGGGGAGGAGAGCCGCTGTCCCGAGGAGTCAGCCTGATCTCCCACCCGTACATGACAGCCACTGCACCCGCTGCTTCAATTGCTCGGGAAGAGATGTCACTGGGAGAGTAGGGGAAGAAAAAGGGGGCAGCAGACTTTTATTTGTGTTGCCTAGGGCAGCACAAAATCTAAATACACTCCTGGGTTGCACTGTCTTCCACCTCCCATCCAACATCTCTTGATTCAAAAATTGAAGTAGCAGGGTCAAAATACATTAGGCACATGCACACTGTATAGCATGGTTGGAGGAATTGATTAGATTTTTTCCATCCAGTTTGCAGGCTGAACCAAAAAAATCTATCAGTGTATGGCCAGTTTAAATCTTACTTGGTATCCTCTTCCTCTGGAAACATTGCCTTGCATCCAGTTCAATATTGTGTCCTGTTTCAGGTTGGTTTCTTTCTCTCACAAAGTCCTAAAAGGACACCCTATTGTGCGCTCTTGGGATTTGGACTACACTGTCTGCATCGGTAGTTTGAGGTGTAATGACACTGAAGACCCACTTCTGCTCCTCGTTCTCAGAAAGTAATTTACAGTGGCCCCAGAGGCAGTTATAAATGGATATGCATGCACGCTAGCTCGATAAGACATGCTTTTGATAGAGCGCTTCCTGGCTGGAATGGTAATTGCCTAGTACACACACACAAAAAAAATGCTTTCGGGGCGATCGTCCGATAATCTGATTGTTAGTACACAGCTTTCGAGAGCTGATCACAACAGTTCATGTGAAAATATCTGAAGGGACAAGCAAAAACCATTTTCTCATACGATAACAGAAGAAATGATTTTCGTGTAATTAGTATAGAACTAATTGGAAAAAATTGTGTGACCAAGTCCACGGTCGCTCGGAAACAAAATAATACATTACAATACATTACATCACTTCCGAAGTTGTATTCTGTCTAATGAGAATTTTCATAACCTTAGTAACCTATTATGATTTCAATAGGAGAAAAAAAAATGGACGATCATTCGTCCGATATTCCAATGTGTATGAGGCTGAAGAGTATAACAGGTTATACAGGCTAAGGAAAGGTACCAATCTCTGTGTCTTTATGCACTGTTTAGAATGCAATGGTTTATTGATCAGTTCAACATTAGCCACTAACAACTTGTTTTTGGTAAAACTAGCAAAATTTTAGTACTACTTTATCACACATTACCATACATTTTCAGTTGCATTGTCATTTCACGTTCACCATTTAGCCTGACTTAAATGGAAAACCGCAGGTCAGCAGCATGCAGGATATTCTCATAACAGACTGCAATAGATGAGAAAGGCCCCCACTGATACAGATAGTGGATTTTCAGTAAACGGCAAACTGCATGAAATCACATCTGTTTTGAATGACCCCAAAACACCACCCCCTAATTCCTGCCTGAGAATCAGGAGATATGTCTCTGCACGCAGAGGAAATAAGAAAGCAGATTAACCATTACAATTTATATTCTAACAATCTTAACACTGATAGCTTAATACCATCTGTTTCTGACAGGTCCTCTTAAAGGACAACTGAACTTTTGAAAAGACTTCAGCTCTTTTATTATGTAAACATTTTTAAATATGTCAGTCAGCTTAGCAAATATAACCTCTTACCAAATTAAAAAAGAAAAAAGTGCCACTTACAAAAAACACCAAAATGTCAGCAGCATATCCTACCCAAAATACATTTTGGCAACAATAATCCTAATTAAAAGGTATGCGCTAATATCAAACTTATACAAAGGTGTATATCATCATCCAAAAAACATTAGTGTTTTAAATAAATAATTATAGTGTCCAAACATAAATTAGTGTCCAAAAAATATATATATATTTTTAGTGACTTGAACCAATTGTGAAAAATCCACCACCAAAGGAGATTAAATGAACTCACCAGAGCTAATGGCTGGTCAGATGATAAACCAGCAACAGCGCTTGTACTCTGGGAGCAATGAACCCATTGTCCAAATAGATATGGTGATGTTTCAGATACTTCCAGATAATAATAATCACAGCCAAACAACTTTGCAGCCCAAGCTCTTATGATCAACTTCTCCACTCTTTCTCATACCTCCATGAGAGCATGCAGTACACTCAGGGACAAAAAAGAGAACATAATGGTGCAATACGTTTTTTTCATTTATCTCTTTAATAAAAAAGGTATAAGGAAACTCACAAACAAGGTGTCCAACAGACACCAGCTTCAATCGCAAAAAAGGGTTGAGATACAGTTAACGCTCACCGCGGATCTCTCCCATACAGCACAGACCAGCAAGGCTCTCTAACGTCCACATCGAGTAGGCTACGCCCAACCAGTTTCGTCACACCGACGTCATCAAGGGGCGGTATATTTTTTGGACACTAATTTATGTTTGGACACTATAATTATTTATTTACAACACTAATGTTTTTTGGATGATGATATACACCTTTGTATAAGTTTGTTATTAGCGCATACCTTTTAATTAGAAATATAACCTCTTGCCTGTTACCTTTTCTTTTCTCTGCTTTGAGAGTTGAAATCACTTAGTTTTGTAAACATTGCTTTGTTTAGCTGCAGACCAAGAGTTGGAGCAACAAGGAAAGCTTCTACTTCACTTAGTTCTTTAATTCATGTCTCCAGTGCCAGAATTCATACATGAGAAAAAAAACAACTAGAGCAGCCTTTCTCAACCAGGGTGCCTTGAGGTTTCTCCAGGGGTGCCTTGGCGAAATGTCCAAAAATTGCCAAAAACTTGTATACAAGCCAGTGGGTGGAACAAGCTTGTTACACACAGGTACAGGTTTTCATTGTGTACCATTACAGCTTTCTTGCCCCCAACGTCTTGACAACCAATGACATCATCAGTTGATAAGGAGTATGTTGGTTGCTTGCACAGCATCCTAGTTTGACCCTCTCCTGCCCCTTTTATTCAGTTCTGAGGTCACATTAGCTCAATGATGGAGAAAAACTGAGGGAGGAGAGAAACATTGGAATACTAGTCAGTACCAGTGTGCAAAAGTGTATTTGCTTTGGAAGAATAAATTACCTCTAATGTTGGGTGTCCTACATGTGTGGATTTTGCTGCATTATATAAAGCTATTATAATATTTTTTAACATTTTAGAATGGGGTGCCCTTTTAAAATTGTGGACAGTCTAGGGGTGCCTCAAGACTGTCCATAATTTTACTGGGTGCCTTGACTGAAAAAAGGTTGAGAAACACTGATCTAGAGGAATCTCTAATGTTTTTCCTTTTTCTTAGCTGTGGTGACTTACAACCTGCTCTTTTGTAGACATGTAGATGGCTAAGGCAGTGCATACATTCATCATTTTGTTTTAAATAATCCGATTCTCCTATCCACACAATCAATGTGGATAGGGGAATCCTCCCACTGTGCTATTTTGTTCTAACGGCAGGGGGCACTATTTCTCCCACTGACACCAATGATGGGGCACTATTCCTTCCACTGACACCAATGATGGGGCACTATTTCTTCCACTGACAGCAACAATGGAGCATTTTTTCCTCCCACTGACACCAATGAGAGGGTACTATTCCTTCAATTGACACCAATGATGGGGCAATATTTCTTCCACTGATACCAATGATAGGGCCATATTCCTTCCACTGACACCAGTGCTAGAGCACTATTCCTTCCACCGACACCAATGATGGGGCACTATTCCTTCCACTGGCACCAACATCAGGGCATTTTTCCTCCCACTGACACCAGAAATAGGGTACTATTCCTTCCATTGACACCAATGATGGGGCAATATTCCTTCCACTGATACCAACGATAGGGCCATATTCCTTCCACTGACACCAATGATAGGGCACTATTCCTTCCACAGACACCAATGATGGGGCACTATTCCTTCCACTGACACCAACATTGGGGCATTTTTCCTCCCACTGACACCAACGATGGGGTACTATTCCTTCCATTGACACCAATGATGGGCAATAGTCCACTGCTCTCAACAGTAGGACCATATTCCTTCCACTAACATCAATGATGTGGCACTATTCCTCCTACTACTAATTCTTCCTCCTACTAATTATAGATACTTTATTTACTCCCACTGATTACCAACCTGGAGGCATTATTTACTCCCACTGACACTGAGGCATTTTCGACTCCCACTGGCCATAGTCTGCCCCTTCCTTCCAAACTCTGAAAGACAGTAAACTGTCCCTTTGTTTAATAAAGAAATGTTTCTGCTACTGGCCACTGCATACAAATATTCTTTGCATTTATTGTGATTATTTAATAAGCCCCAGTGTGTAAGTTGCAGGTTACTTTCAGTTCACTTTGAACTCTATAGGGCAGACAGTGCTTAGAAAGAGTAGGCGTTGCAAGATTTTATGTAAATGTGGCTTATAGCACCACAAATAATTCCTGTAGTAATTCACAATGACAGCTTACCTTTAAGTTGCCCTAAAACGTATATTTTCCACAAGTACTATTTGCTAAGGTTCCTTTTTATAAGTTGCAAGGTAGCTGACTGACAACTGCACCCAATTATGTGATGCTGCTGCGAGAGTGACACTGTAATTGGCTTGTGCAGCCCTCAGTGGATGACCTTGATTTTCCTTTAGATTTTCTGTTCATTTAAACTGTAGACACATGTTCACAGGCCTTTTATGTGAATTGGACTTGACATAAAGCCTGAGCAAGAACTCTTCTCTAAAAATGATACAGCCTAATGCATTTATCCTGTTAAAACATGAATTTAATTTCATCTATACTTATAAAATCTTCAAATAATAAATAAAGCTTGTGTCACTTTGTTGAAGAGTTACTTTCTGAAGGATACTAAGTATTTGTAATGTTACACTTTCAGTTGGTGAAAAAAGTCTTAACTTGCTGGTCTCTGCAATAGAAGAGGCATCATCTTCACCACTTTGTGGCCTGTCAGCCTCCATCAGACTCCTCAGCCTCCGACACTTCCAGGCGTGTTGGATGCCTGTGGCCTCTACCACATTATTGTTCCATCCTTTAACCCCTATGTCACTACAGGGCACAGCTGGGTCATTTTGTAACAAAAAAAGGCTAAAATTGGGACAGAAGTGAAAAGGTTGAACTGTATTATAGAAGGGTAATATTGGGACCCTGTGTATTTTAGAATGATAATATTGAGACTGTTATGCATTTTAAAAGGGCAATATTGAGACCTCATGTATTTTAGAAGGGTAATATTGGGAATGTTTATTTGTGTCTATTTGTATATGCATTCCACCCTAGCTAAAGTGGAACTTTAATTAAAAAAAATATTTTTGGGAACGGCTCAGTTCCCTCACGTTGTGCGTCAGTGGTGTCATCACAGCCTGGCCAATCAAACCCTGAAGTTTGAAACCTGGAAAAAGACCTGCCAAGGGTGTCAGCAGCTGGTGAGGGAGCTCCAGGACATCCCAGGTCTGGAAAACGGGTGAATATAAGTTTACTTGAAGTTGTATTTTGAGATAGTTGGGTGTTGTCACATGGGACATGTGTTGGGGCATCTGAAGAAACCACAGAATGAATTACAGACAGACCATTGACTGGAGGAGTCATGACTTTGATTAGGTGATGACTATCTAAAGCTGGCCATACACACCCAGTTTTCTTTTGTTCTTCTTGCAAGCTGAATGAAAATAATCTAGCAGGGTCTCAAACGCATGTTAAAAGCATAGATGGACGTATCTCCTGCTGCAGTTAATGTATTCTGACAGTCTGACTGTTTCTGCCTGGCTCCTTCAAATTTTTCAATTGGAGAATGTCAGGAGGGGTGGTTACTGACAAGGACACCTACTGATGGAATTTTGGCCAAAATTTGCTTAGTGAATGGATATCTTTACTCTCCCTCATCCTAACCTCCTAGTACTGCAATTGTAACATGCAAATATGATGTAGACAGAGAAAGCTTAAAGCGGAGCTCCACCCAAAAGGGGAAACTCCTCATTAAGCTTTTGTTCCTCGTTCCCCATTAAGGATTAGCACCCTTGGGCAGGTGAGCGAGTACTTAGGTAATTCGAAAGCGGAAGTTGTCCTCCCCACTCCCTCCCTGTAGTCTTCTGGGACATGTGACAGGTCCCAGAAGACTATGGGGCCATTCACAAAATGCAGCACTTCTTCTGCATGTGCAGTGGGCACCAGTCTGTGAAGCCACAAGCTGTCTCAGCCGGGTGCCCACACTACAGATGCCGGTGCCAGGGAGAGAAGACAGCCAGTGAAACTGGTGGTGAAGAAAGCGCTGGACCGAGGGACAGATAAGTGTTTGTATTTTAAAAGTCAGCAGCTACAGTTTTTGTAGCTGCTGACTTTTATTTTTATCTTTTCAGCTGGAACTCCGCTTTAAGCAGATTCAAAACACTGCACTCCAAAGATACACTAAAACATTTTTCTTTGAAAGAGTTAAGAATATATACAATGCCTTCCCTACCTTCAGCTTTCACAGCAATTTGTTTACTGCTAAAAACACAGATGTGCTTTAAAGCTATTTCTAACATTCCGTGTCCGCACAGCCACACATAAGAGTACAAAACAGTGCAACTCCTACGCCAGATATGATTTCTTTTTATAGCAGGAAAACAATGTAACTGTGATAAATGTCAGGTAATGCAGATGTGAGAAAAGTACTCAAAGATGGAGATACTCAAACACAAATTCCTTAAAGTGTTACTAAACCCACAGTAGTAAAATCAGTCTGTATATGCAGTAAAGCATGTTTGTTATACTCACTGTGTAACCTAAAGGGGTTAATCCTCTGCAGTGTGTAAAAAGGCTGTTTGATCCTGACTTCTCTGATCCTCCCCTTTTTCTAGTGCCCCCCTCTTATCTCCTGATAAGACATATCATGTGAAGTCACTCTGCACATGCTCAGTTTGGTGTATATTGCTAGTGAGGTTTTGTTTTCTTTGGAGAGTGCATGTGATCAGCACAGGACCAATTTGACCATCCAGAGGTCAGGGGTTCTGCATCTTCCTAGAGTAAAATGAAAACTCCTCCTACAAACTTTAACATGTGTTTAGCTGTACACTGATATAAGTCACAAGATTGCTATATACTGCTGATAAGAAAAGGTATTTAGCAGTTTATATTTACTAAAATAATTGCATTTGTATGTTGTGTGTACTGTGGGAGACCAGATGTAGTGAATGCAGGGCCCTGGGTTTAGTAACACTTTAAAGTTGAACTCCACAAATATTACTTGAATCTTGGTGTGATTTGTGTATTTTTTCCAGATCTGTACAGTAATTCAGAGTGAAATTTTCCCTCTGTGTAGGTGTTTCTTGTAATAAAGACTGGTCACTGCTTCCTTCTCTCCTTGTACAAAGTGACTGGTCTTGTATCTGCCCCTTTTTTAATTTTCTGCAGGCAGCTTGTAGTGGGTGGGGTCTGCTGGGACCCTCCCACAATTCTGCTTCGGCATAGGATATGTACAGCACAGTAACAGTGTCACCAATACTTTTTCAAGGAAAAATCTGGGAATGAAAAGACATTTGGTGCAAACAAAGAAGATTTATATTCTTTTTGCTATTGTGGAATATATTAAATTAATGTATGCTTGCTTTAATTTAAAGGAGAAGTATAACCCAAGTTGTTTTGGCTGTACTTCTGTGGATCACAGGAGGGCAGTTTGTTCTGCACTCCTTTGACCCATTTTCAGCCGACAGTGGGATAAAGTCAGTGGCCAACTCTGTAACCTCAAGACTGATAGCTAAGCGATCTTTGATCGCTCAGTTCTCGGTCTTAGAGACACAGACTAATGCCACATCCACCTAGCTGAGTATGATTGTTTGTTTTTTCATCTTTTGTAAGCTTTAAAGCCTAAGTGTAGTACAAATATTAAAAAAAAAATCAGCACAAGGGAAGTTACTTACATTTAATGTGAAATGTCCCTTGTGCTGGTGCTGGACTGTCATAGTGGAAATACTCTACCCTCCTCCCATAACCTGCAGCCATATTCTTCCGATTCTGCGGGGTTAATACCAGTGCTAGTCATGTGATATGCACTTATTAAGAATACTGACTATACCCTTTACAGCCCCTCATACAGTCATAGAAGCTTTGCTATAGCTTCTGTGGATAAAAAGTGCTCTATCAATGGAGAAGGCAGACCTTTCATTCATCCACCCATCCTTTATTCATAGTTTATTTTAATTTATGTAAACTATAGTGCAGCTCCCATGCAAACAGCTATTTCTTCAGGACAGAAAAAGGTAAGGATCTGCAACAAAGTTTGATAAAATGCTTGCAATGAACATTGATAACCCTGAGGGTTCTGCTGTACTTTTTTATCGACTCTAAAGTAGGGTGTGGGTATGGTATGAAAGTAAATTGTGAAAAGTGGATGCCATAGGGGGTCTGATTCTGAACAAAACCTGCAATGGCACAATAGGGACTGATGTCTTCTTAGTCATTAGACAAATTGGAATGAAGACTTTGCTGAGCCTGAAGTCTTCAATACGAGTCTCATGACCTAGCATGCTGGGTCTTACTCACGTGAGCCAAAATAACTTTATGATGATTGACTATATCTACCCTCCCTCGCTGCTTTCTGCTTAATCATATACAGTGAACCTAGTTAAGTCATAGATTTAACTATAAACTGCAGCCCAAGCACAACATTAGCATAGGAAATAAAGCTTTAGAATGTCTGTTTTACCCATATCTGGTACTGTGGTTTTGGATGCTACATCTGATATAAAAGCTAGTAATCTACATCAGACTTCAGTCTACTATAATTTCAACAGCCAGCTTATGAAATGAGTCCCTTTGGATTTGTAATGGTCCACACTTCTATATCCCAATTTATTCATAGACCATGCGCACTGTGTGAGTACAGTGATGGTGTGAACCTCCTGCGCTCCCAAGTGTTTTTTTGAAACTAAAAAATATTAAATAAAATAAATGTGTGTATAAATCCCAAAGGGAGCTGCTCATCAGAGCCCTGATGAAGTCACATGACACTGTGACGCAACGCGTCGGCTTGACGTGGTGACGTATTTCCGGTGTGGCGGCCATCTTGGTACACCTGTGCATCCAGCTGTACACCCAAACAGATATATCCTCATCTGAAAGCATGAGGTTTTTCTTGGACTGGCTGCTACGTAAGTTTTAATGCAAGAATGTTATCTGTTCCTATGGTATAATTAAATATACTACACTATGGGAGGATTCCTTTGTCTCATTTGAGAGATTGATACTACAACATTTCCTGGAGAAGAGCCTGAGTGTGAATACTATATTCTGAGAAAACTGCCTTTGAAGTGTTTTTGGTGCTTGGAGGATCCGTGAGAGGGATCCACTACTGCTCTTTGATCCGTAAGGGTCGAAGGGATGAGGTGAGAGGCTAATCCAGATGGTGGTTGGATTCTCAGATTTGTACACACCCAGAAATCTGCACGAGTTTCACTTATGGTCACTAACAGTATTATTTGGAAGCACCGTTTACTGTTTTGTCACCAATAATATTTTTTGGACTTTGGAGATATATTTTCGTTTGTACCAATATTATGGTTATTTCACTTCACAACAGGCACGTGTGATTACATCATATATATGTGTAATTTTGTTTTATGCATATATATAAGGATATGGTTTCTTCATATGTTTTTTCACATGTTTTGAGCTATTTCACTTTATTTGTGTTGATGATATTATTAATGAGCACTTATTGATATGTATTGTTAACACCGTCATATTATCTAATTTAACTTATTTGATATTTTGGGATCCCACATTCTCATAATTTTATAATTTGAATGTAGCGCTGCATTCCTTATTACTTTTATTTCACTTAATCACTGTGTGAGTACACCCACCTAAATTCAACAGTAGTGATCAACTCCAAATGAAGAATCTCTAAAGGCCTTTGCAGCATCACCTATGGCCAATTTTGGATGCTGTAGTTTTTGCTACTTTGCAGGTGCACAGTAATGCTTGGCATATGTGATATCTATTTACTCAACACCACTTTGGCTTTTATATTGTGTTATACTGTGTTCCTTTACAGTAAAATTAATTTGAGTTTATTTTTTACTGATTTGTATAGTAGCACAAATATTGTTTGATAAAAATTGCAAATACTAGCATTTTATTATACAGTGTCTCTGCTTTCAGGAAATATTAAAGTAGAAGACAAGTCAAAACCTAACTAAGCTTATTCTTGCTCCCACCCCTATTCTTAGCCTATTCCACAAACCCTGTAAAAGAAAAGATGTCTATACTTACCTATTCTGAAGTTGCTTTGGTCCGGTCACATGATCTCTCTAATGGTGGTGTCAGTGTAGAGGAGAAATCACTGACAACAGCTTCAGATCCTAGGGCAATGACATCATCCTTAGGCTTACTGTTGAGCATCTATTGTTGGCTGTCCCTCCTCCATACTAAAGCCCGTGCTGGGACTCGATCATATGACTAGACCAGTGCGGCCTCAGAATAGGTAAGTATAGACATCTTTCTTTTTACAGGGTAGATAAAATAGGCTTAGAATGGGGGTGGGAGCAGGATTAAGCTTAGCTAGGTTTTGATTGAACTTCCACTTTGATGTTTTGGGGCTTAAAATGCTTTTTTCTTGTACGAAATGTACATGTTGGTATGTGCGTGTGTGCATGGCAGAAAGTTAAAAAATAATAACAAAAACATGATTTTCATGAGAAGTAGCTTGAATTGTTCTGGTGCAAGTATGAAACTTTCAATGCGAAAACCTTAAAAGGAAACATACCAAGAGAAATGTGTAGAATGCAATTGCTGAGTGACGTCTACAATTGCTAATTGCCTGGCTGTCATTGGTTTCATTACTTTTTGATTTGTTAACCATAAACAAGACATTCAGCATTTAAAGGAGGAGCGGTCTACAATGTTAGTTTTTCCAGTTTTTTTCATTACAGGTTTCCTTTAAAATAAGGCTAGGCCCAATACCAAACTTGCATTGCTTCAAGCTGGAAGATATCAAAATTCCTTAAAGCAGAAAATTCCAGTACCAGGTGAACTCAAAGGGGTTGATTTACTAAAGGCAATTAGTCTGTGCACTTTGTAAAGTGCAATTGCACTCTAAAAGTGCAGTTGCTCCAGAAGTTAGTAAATGAGGTAAAGCTTCCCTTTGCCAATAATACCCAATCACATGCAAGGAAAAAAAACAGCATTTGCAAAGTGCACAGTCTAATTGCCTTTAGCAAATCAACCTCAAAGTCTGCTATAAATCAAAGTCTTTGGAGAAGGGTTTGCTTAAAGCTGGCCATACAGGTATAGATTTTCGTTCAAGAACTTTTGTTTCAAGAATATTCGTTTGATTTTCTAATCATTAGTGAGGTCAAATCGATGTTTGTTTTCGACAGCAGTGACGGGAAAATTCAAAGGGACATGGTAGGAAGACTTTTCTCCATCAAACAAATTTTCAGCCAGTGTATGTGGTTATTATTCAGAAATGATATTCATTTTAAAATCGAATGTTAAAAGCAAAAGATGGTTTTCGAACGACATTCGTACATTCATTGAATTTTCAAAGAATTTTCGTACGACTCTTCTTATGAATATTCTTGTCCGAAAATCTGCACGTGAATGGCCAGTTTAAGGCTAGGTTTACACCTGAGCGATTTGCTGCTCGAAGCTTGTCTCTCCAAAACGCTCAACAAGTCAAATCCCATTCATGCCAGTGGCCCCTGTTCACATCTGAGCATTCTGTCTTCTATGGTAAAATACCAAAGTACATGAGCTTCTTTTTTGGCAGATTACAGACAATTTTGACTCCATGACTTCAATGGAAACCTAAAATGAGTGACATGAGGGTTTTACAAGTGTTTTGTGCATTTTATGCTTAAATTGCAGCTCTAAACAAAAACCCCTGAAGCTGTAAAATGCTTCTAATAGACTAAAAAAAACACTCAAAAACTCCCAAATAAATGCCTGGAAATTGCTCTGTTCAACCAAAGATTTATTATTTTTTTTTGGTCAATTTTAGGCCTCATGCAAATAGCATATTAAAATACAAAACTCCTATCTACAGTAGATCTTTCTGCCAGAAGCTGGCAGAAACATCCAGCATAACAAAGTGTTCATTTTGGGGTGTAATTAGGCATTTTTATGGGCCTGTTGCATTTAGAAGGATATATGTGTACACTCATTCTATTGGCTAGAATATTCATTCATTCTAGCTACTAGATTGAATTCACATGCATATTTACTTGTTTAAATGCACTTCTGCGCTTATGTGCCTAAATTATGCCACTAAGCTCCTGTCCGAATACAGGTTTGGGGCATTTTTTTAATTTCCCCGATTACTGCTTCAGATATGAATCTAAATGTCACAATATGCACATACACATTGGCTGATATAGATCTGCTTCCAAAGGCAAAAAAAGCCTCCAAAAGTGATATTTTTTCTGCCCAACTGCATGAGACTTTATGGTGTAACTCCCATCAGGGACATGGTTGATTAGGGGGTAGCTCTTTCACTCTACTAATTTTTTTTTTTTTTTGTTAATTCATAAACTGAAAAATTTTTGGCTGGAGTTCTGCTTTAACCACTTCCTGTCCAGCCCATGTATATAAACGGCCGGACGGAAGCAGTGCAGGGGGGGTGGTGTATATAAACGTCCTCCCTGCTTCCCTGCTTGTGCGAGCTCCCTGGGACCGTGCAGTACCGTGATCCAGTGCCCGCTGTGTCCGGAGGACACAGCAGAACACCGATCATTGTACGGGACCTCTGTGGGAGGTCCTGATCATGTGATCACTGATTGGCCAATCAGTGATCACATGAATAGTAGTAAGCAAGATGTCACTTCTGACATCATTGATTACTACTAGTGAAATCTTTGAATGTTCACAGAGATCACATGGTACAAGGCTATTCACACACAGCTGTGTGAGCTGTGACCAATCACATCTCACACAGTATTTCTCAATGGTTGCAAGAATGCAGCCAGAGAGGAGGAGAAATGATTGCTTTTACAGCCTTTATGGGTGTAAAACCAATCAGTGTAGAAAAAAAAAACTTCATCACCCCCCACAAGTAGTACAGTGTCACTATGGTGACAGTATGTTAAAAAAAAACCATAAATAATAATATAAAAAAAACCCATAAAAATGTAAAAAAAAAATTTTTTTTAATTATAATTTTTGGTTATAAACTAATTTGGGTTATTTTTTTTTTACTAAAAAGATAACTGAATACATTTTGGCCAAGATTTATGAAGAAAGATTATTTATTTGCAAAATTTTATAAGAAAAACACTTTTTTTCAAAATTTTTGGACTTTTTCATTTATATAGCAAAAAAAAAAAAAAAAAATCCCAGTGGTGAATAAATACCACCAAAATAAAGTTATATCTGTCTCAAAAAAATGCTAAAAAATGAATATGGGTATAGTGTTGCATGACTGCACAATTGTCATTCAAAGTGTGATAACACTGAAAGCTGAAAATTGGCCTGGACAGGAAGGGGGTAAAAGTATCAGACTTGAAGTGGTTAAGGACACTGTTGGAGATATAATTTCTTAGGCTCTGTAAGAACATCCAGGGTAAAACAAGTACCAGTTCTGGAAACGGGGGGTTAGGATAGTGGGAAATGTATTCTTAGTACTCCTGCAAAGAAATAACTATCAATTGTATTGGTGGATGTAGAAAATCAAAGCTGGCTTCAGACTTAAATGTAAATGTGTTTATTTAGTAACGGTAAATTAGAAAATGCTTTCTAAAGAATTGTTGTTTTTGGAACTGATGATCTCCTTTAACTCTGTGAATGATTCTGGGTTGAAAAGCCTTACATCATGTTGTTGATAAATTCCCGTCTCATCATCCTGCTGTGATCTGCCACTGATCACTAGGTGTAGCTGTACTCCAAATCCACTGACTACGGTACTGATGGCCTGTGTCTGATGGCTCTGACGTGTGCTCTGCAGCTGCTTGGGCTTATCGCCTTTTCAGCTCCCAACTCCGTGTAAAAGTGATCTCACTTACATAATACATTAACTGTACACTACATGCCTAGGAAAAGATCTGCTAAAGAAATGAACATTTTAAAATAAACTTTTAAGCTTCATTCACATGTCCATTTAAATTTTACTCATGTTATTACATACGGTATGTATTTTCTAGTTCCTGCATAAATATCAGAAAAAAACTTGCTTCTAGATACATTTAAACACATAAAGACAGGTATGTGTATATAATGATAATTTTTTTCCTTTGTTTAGATATAATTTATGCACTTACAATACATGCATTCATACACGTAAAGCACATGTTCTTAGGCGCAGATTTTTTGATTCTGTGTTACAGATCTGAATGCAGTGCATGTTTACTCACCTGTGTGAATGGCTCCATTGAAATCAATGCCACTGTGTTCAGATCCATAAATAAAAAAAAAAACACTTGTATATGGATTTTATTACGGCCGTGCAAATTTTATTAAGGCCTCAGGGCTCATGCACACTGGATGTTTGAATTTTTCCTCTTAACGTCTTTTACTCCTGGCAGGAAAAAGCAGCTTAAAATACTTGTCTAAAGTTGCACATTGTATACATATGTATATTGTATAGGTTTCATGACCAAAGTGTTGCCGATCGAGGCAAGAATTATTTGACACCCTGTCCGATCAACTCAGTTTGATCCAATCTGATCTAAATCAAGACAAAATCAAGGGAAGTTATGGCTAATCAGTTGTTTGATTGTTTTGATTGAATTACAGATTGTTAGAATAATAAATGAATAGAAATCAAAACGTGTACTATTGTACTAAAGTGGCACCAATATCTTTTGTAACATGCATCAATTTAAAGTTCAACTCCAAAAACAGCAAAGGAACAAACAGTCTTTACAGAATTGCTCCTTGCTCCGAGCAGTCCCCTGATACGCGTCAGCCAATATGGTCAGATGTTTAGTTCTATGAGGATAGAAGGAGAACTTCTGTTTTCTGTACTTGTGATAGGCTACCAGTCCACTTTAGGTATAATTTGTATCTCTCAGATTTCAATAAAGTGCCGTTGATAATGCACTAGGCATTGCGCCCTTTAGTTTTTGTTGTTTATTAAATGCACTTAACCACTTCCCAACCACGCTGTAGTCGAAAGATGGCTACAGTGTGGTTGTCCAGTTTTGGGAGGGCATCCATGGACGTCCTCTCGGAACACTCCCCTTCATGCCACCAGCACGAACATGGATACAGCTGATCACATGATTATGTAAAAGGCCAATCACAGTGGACTTTTACCACGTGATCAGCTGTGTCCTAAGACCCAGCAGATCACAATGTAAATACAGTTGCCAGTTATTGGCAGCACTTTCCTCATGCTGTGACAGCATGAGGAAAGTATTGCCGATAACCCTCAAATGTAACAGGGGAGATCTGCACTAATAATCAGGGCACTGATGATCA
The DNA here is from genome assembly GCF_062004578.1 of Staurois parvus. NCBI lineage: Eukaryota > Metazoa > Chordata > Amphibia > Anura > Ranidae > Staurois > Staurois parvus. Next base: position 987,597 of record NW_028317893.1, read on the forward strand.
GTGCCGCCCAGCAGTGCCCATCAATTCCGCACAGCAGTGCCACCCTTCAATGCTCAGCAGTGTCACCCATCAGTGCCCAGCAGTGCCACCCATCAGTGCCCAGCAGTGTCACCCATCAGTGCCACCCAGCAATGCCGCTTATCAGTGCCAAGCAGTGCCGCCAATCAGTGCCATCTGTCAGTGCCTCCAGTCAGTGCTATCAGTGCCACCCATCAGTGGCACCTATCAGTACCAATAGTATTGCCTATCAGTGCCCAGCAGTGCCATCTATCAGTGCCCATCATTGCTGCATATCAGTGGATCATCAGTGCCTCCTCATCAATGCCCACCAGTGCCGCCTCATGAGCGCCGCCTCATCAGTGCCCATCAGTGCTACCTATCAGTGCCACCTCATCAATGCCCATCAGTGCTGCCTATCAGTGCCCTTCACTGCTGCCTATCAGTGCAGCCTCATCAATGCACATCAGTGAAGGAGAAAAATTACCTGTTTGCAAAATGTTATAATAGAATCAAAGATGACCTTTTTTTTCCAAATTTTTTGCTCTTTTTTTGTTTATAGTACAAAAAATAAAAACCCCAGTGGCAAGTAAATACCACCAAAAGAAAGCTCTATTTGTGTGGGGAAAAAAATGTAAAAATTCTATATGGGTACAGTGTTGCATGACTGCACAATTGTCATTCAAAGTGCAGCAACACTGAAAGCTGAAAATTGGCCTGGGCAGAAAGGGGGTAAAAGTGCCCGGCAGGCAAGTGGTTAAAGTAGAACTTCACTCTCTCAATCAGCATTGACTACTTTGAACCATTATGCTGGAAACATTAGTAAATAGATAGGAAATTACAGTGCATCCATAAAGTATTCACAGTGCTTAACTTTTGACACATTTTGTTATGTTACAGCCTTATTCCAAAATGGATCAAACATTCTACAAGCAATACCCCATATTGATAATGTAAACGAAGTTTGTTTTGAAATCTTTGCAATTTATCAAAAATAAAAAATGGAAAAAAAAACCACACATGTACATAAGTATTCACAGCCTTTGCCATGACACTAAAAATTGAGCTCTGGTGCATCCTGTTCCCACTGATCATCCTTGAGATGTTTCCACAACTTAGAGTCCACCTGTGGGAAATTCAGTTGATTGGACATGATTAGGAAAGGCATAAACCTGTCTAGATAAGGTCCCACAGTTAACAGTGCATGTCAGAGCAAAACCAAGCCATGAAGTCCAAGGAATTGTCCGTAGACCTCTGAGAAAGGATTGTATCAAGGCACAGATCTGGAGAAGGGTACAGAAAAATGTCTGCAGCATTGAAGGTCCTAATGAGCACAGTGGTCTCCATCTTCTGTACATGGAAGAAGTTTGGAATCACCAGGAATCTTCCTAGAGCGGGCCGCCCAGCCAAAATGAGCAAACAAGGGAGAAAGGCCTTAGCCAGGGAGGTAACCAAGCACCTGAAGGTCATTCTGAAAGAGCTCCAGCGTTTCTCTGTGGAGAGAGGAGAACCTTCCAGAAGAACAACCATCTCTGCAGTTCTCCACCAATCAGGCCTGTATGGTAGAGTGGGCAGACATAAGCCACTCCTCAGTAAAAGGCAAATGGCAGCCTGCCTGGAGTTTGCCAAAAGGCACCTGAGGGACTCTCAGACCATGAGAAACAAAACTCTCTGGTCTGAAGAAACAAAGATTGAACTCTTTGACCTGAATCTCAAGCATCATCTCTGGAGGAAACCAGGCACCGCTCACCACCTGCCCAATACCATCCCTACAGTGAAGCATGGTGATGGCAGCATCATGCTGTGGGGATGTTTTTCAGTGGCAGGAACTGGGAGACTAGTCAGGATCGAAGGAAAGATGAATGCAGCAATGTAGAGAGACATTCTTGATGAAAACATGTTTCGGAGCGTTCTGAATACTTATGTACATGTGTTTTTTTTTTTTGTTTTTTATTTTTAATAAATTGCAAATATTTCCAAATGAACTTCTTTCATGTTGTCATTATGGGGCATTGTTTGTAGAATGTTGCGGAAAAAAATTAAATTAATCCATTTTGGAATAAGTCTGTAACATAAAAAAATGTGGCAAAAGTTAAGCGCTGTGAATACTTTCTGGATGCACTGTATATCAAATGTACCGTATTTTCCGGCTTATAAGACTACTTTTCAACCCCTGAAAATCTTCTGAAAAGTGGGGGGTTGTCTTATACGCCGGTGCGAGCCGGTGTCAGGGCGGCACTTTTTCGAGGGGCGGCGCGGCGCCGCCCCCCCTCCTCCTCCAACGGACACTAAGTACAGGGGTGGACAGAGGGGCTGCTCTACCTTACCTGGCTCCTGTCCCACGACGATCCGGTCCAGGAAGCGCGGCTGCTCCTTTTTTCAGTTCGGCCGCTCGATGGTCACGCGGCCGCTCGGCTCCGCCTCCTCACCGGTGATTGGGCGCCAGCACTGGAAAGGCACACAGGCGACCAATCACCGGCGAGGAGGCGGAGCCGAGCGGCCCCGCGAAAATCGAGCGGCCGCACTGGAAGAAGGAGCAGCCGCTCCTCTCCCCCACTGACACTAACGATGGGGCACTATTCCTCCTCCACACTGACACCAACGATGAGGCACTGTTCCTCCCCCACTGACACCAACGATGAGGCACTGTTCCTCCCCCACTGACACCAACGATGAGGCACTGTTCCTCCCCCACTGACACCAACGATGAGGCACTATTCCTCCCCCACTGACACCAACGATGAGGCACTGTTCCTCCCCCACTGACACCAATGATGAGGGACTGTTCTCCCCACTGATACCAATGATGGGGCACTATTCCTCCTCCCCACTGACACCAACGATGGGGCACTATTCTCCCCACTGACACCAATGATGGGGCACTATTCTCCCCACTGATACCAATGATGGGGCGCAATTCCTCCCACTGACACCAATGATGGGGCGCAATTCCTCCCACTGACACCAATGATGGGGCGCAATTACTGCCACTGATACCAATGATGGGGCGCTATTCCTCCCACTGACACCAATGATGGGGCGCAATTCCTGCCACTGACACCAATGATGGGGCACTATTCCTCCCACTGACACCAATGATGGGGCGCTATTCCTCCCACTGACACCAATGATGGGGCGCTATTCCTCCCACTGATACCAATGATGGGGTGCTATTCCTCCCACTGATACCAATGATGGGGTGCTATTCCTCCCACTGATACCAATGATGGGCCGCTATTCCTCCCACTGACACCAATGATGGAGCACTATTCCTCCCACTGACACCAATGATGGGACACTATTCCTCCCACTGACACCAATGATGGGGCACTATTCCTCCCACTGACTAATGATGGGGCACTTTTCCTCCCACTGACTAATGATGGGGCACTATTCCTCACACACTGACACTAATGATGGGGCACTATTCCTCACACACTGACACTAATGATGGGGCACCATCATTGGTGTCGGGGAGGAATAGTGTCCCATCATTGGTATCAGTGGGAGGAATAGTGCCCCATCATTGGTGTCAGTGGGAGGAGTAGTGCCTCATCATTGGTGTCAGTGGGAGGAATAGCACCCCATCATTGGAATACCATACTGAAATAGCATACCATATTGAAATCAAATCTGATGTTTTTTCATTTTTATTTGGTGTGCGTTGGAAGAGGGGTAGTCTTATACGGTGAGTATAGCCCAAACCCTATATTTTAACAGGAAAAGTAGGGGGTCGTCTTATACGCCCAGTCGTCTTATACGCCGGAAAATACGGTACTTGTTTTAAACAGTTGTTTTACATTTCTTTGGGTACTTCCTGGTTTCCATTCCTAGGCAAATTATGTCATACATCCCAGGAGTCTACAGGAGGGGAGGGGGGAATTTTTCAGCTAAGCCCACCCTCCTGCCTGCACGCCTGAGCTAAGGGCATATGGATTCCAGGAAGTAAACGCTACATGAATCATCTGCCCTAACTCAAGATTGCCATGGCCAGAAATGCTACGGGGTGTCTTTCTAAGTAATTTCTTGGCAAAATAAAGCATGGAGACATGGATGGATGGGTGAGTTTGCTTTGAAAATTAAAAATGAATTAAACAGCTCTTTTGGTTGGTGGTGCTTAGATACAGTGTAGTTCCACTTTAAGTCTAGAAATAGAGGGATAGTGAGTAATATTTACCATACTGCTCACTCTGGCAGGCTCCCTCAGTATGGGCAACCGGACCTGCAATGCCTCTTCTCTAAGGCACTCCTTGGTATGGTCACAATCCTGCCTCTTGCATATACAATAGAGAGCTAATATGTAATTATGAATATTTACAATTATGTAATAACACAGAGGGACCACTCAGAACTTTAGGGAGAAGATGTGAACGTTGGAGCCTGAGTGAGGGGTTAAGGTAAGTAGTACAGCCTCTTCACCACCCCGCTGTTAATTGGCATTAGCCTCCACCCCCCTCCATCCCAGTTTTGAGCTTTAAGTCCATGTATTGGTACAATTACTGCCGAACAAAGAAGTTCTGTCTGCAAACATGCAGCACTAGGGCTGTAATTCGTCAGCCCTAATTATTTCTGTCTCCATCGCCATGATGTCAAAGCTGTTCACATATTGGCATCTGTCCTCACATTTTATAAATTAATTGAGTATAGTGGCAAAATCTGAACACAAACTGCTGAAGTGAAGCCAGGATATGCAAGTGCAACTTGTATGTATTCAGACTTCTCATATTACTGCATGACAGATGGGGCTAAATTTAAATCCTTCTTGGCAACGAGTATACCATCTCAAAACAGGATAAGGAAGACTTAAGAAATGACTGATCTAGACATCACTATTTATAAATATATCATGTTTCTTAGATTATTTAGGACATGCATGGTTTAAACAAGGTTGTGACAACCCTTATGTTATTAAAGAAAAGTTCTGTATTACAAACTATTTTTGGACTAACGTTCACATTTATTTCTGGAGAATGAAATCATGTATTATCGTTTTGTGGTCAAAATAAATGCTACATCTAAAAGGGAACTAGTATGCAACCTGCCCACCCAAAACTCATATTTCAGCTATAGGTGGATAATATTGAGCTGAATTACCTGCACCTTCCATGTTTCTCATGTGATTTATTTATTTATTACAGATACTTATATAGCGCCATCAATTTACGCAGCGCTTTACATATATATTGTACATTCACATCAGTCCCTAACCCTCAAGGGGGGTACAATCTAAGGTCCCTAACTTACATTCATATACTAGGGATAATTTAGACAGGATCTAATTAACCTACCGGCATGTCTTTGGAGTGTGGGAGGAAATCGGAGTACCTGGAGAAAACTCACGCACGCACAGGGAGAACATACAAACTCTAGGCAGGTGGTGCCGTGGTTGGGATTCGAACCAATGACCCTAGTACTGCCAGGTGGAAGTGCTAACCATTTAGCCACTGTGCTGCCCATTTGTGATGTCACCCTTCTTCTGCATTTGCAGGGGTCTCTCTACTTTCTGTATTCTTTCCATATGAATCAGTTAAAATAGACAGTTTTTCCCTAATAAGGATATCGGCCAGCTTCTGACCTCTGAAAATGAGGGTAGGCTGTTTCCATTATCTTGCTCTTGTTTATAACGTAGCTAGTAATACAGAGTTGGCAAATTTTTTCTCAGACTTTTCTTTATTCGTTCAAACGTGGAAGTATAGTAATTCCTAGTAATTGCCATGGCAAATGAGCAGATCTTGCCACTGAGAAATCTGAAATATCACTAGTGCAGTATATTGTGTACACCAGTCTAACCAGAACTTAAATACCATTTTTTAGTAGGCTGTCCTTTAAAGAGTCTTTGCCACTTTGCCCTGGACGAAACACCCCCACCTGTTAGATGGTGTCAGAGCTTACACAGGAACTAATCAAGTGACAGTATTCAGTAATGATGAGCTAAGGTTCAAGCTGAATTCAGCCTTAACCTTAAGATAACTGTCACATGATGGGGAATTTCCTTCCCCCTCTACAGCTGCATGAAACAAAGAGGTGGGGATGCTGGTGACATCATTGACCCAATCGGCCACATGACTGTAATTGGTCAATGTCATTGATATGGGCATAATGGGTCCAAGATGTCTTTACCATCCCCTGTGGCAGCTGATTGGGCCAGTGTCCTACTGTCTTGTGACAGTTTCCCGTGGGTTTGGGCTGAACTGGGTTTGGGCTGAATCTCATCACTAGTATTAGGGCCTGGTGATTGGCTGTTCAGAACCAAGCACTCAATCCTTTAAAGAAGTTGCATGCTTATTCCTTCCTTCCAGTAAGTATTGGGTATTTACGCAGGGCTCCAGTGGGAAGTGCAGTGAAGGTGATCATCAAGAGGGGTTCTGAACTTTGTTACATGTCTCCCAAACACCTACAAATGTATATAAAATATTACTATCAAGGACGGTGTGGTTCGGTTACTTCGTATTGTTTGTTTTGTGATATAGACCAAACAGGCAGGCATTTTTACTGAATATTTGTAAATTCCAGAGTATAGTATTTGGCTCTTTTTCATTATAAAATAAATCATATTTCTCCATTCCCATCTTATTACATTTGGTCTATACTGCCCCTTGTCTATTGATTCACTTTTGCTAGGAGAAATGAATAATATTCTCCCTTTATAGACCATAGTATAATATTCCTTAAGTAAAGGTCACTTTGTCTCTTTTAGTAAGCTGGTTGCTTTTTTGTTTACCAGGGATGTTGGCATTTCATTGTCATAAGAATATGCTCATACATAATATGCACAGAATAAAATCACGAGGATCGTCTTCAAGATGAAAATCTGCCAGTCACACATGTTTAATGCATATCAAGACATATACACTGATTACAAGACAACTCCTATATACAGTTCAGAACTGAAGTGGCTGGTTTAATAGAACTTGGTATGTTAATCATACGTCTTAGAGCTCTTTCAGTTTGACATTTCAATAGATTTGTAATCTTTGAAACACTGACTTAATTGCATCGTTTTTAGTACCTTCAGTATTATTGTAATGAAATTAAAACCATTGTGTAGACAATTAGAAAGGATTGTCTATCATACATGAAAACACCTAATATTGGCAAACGGCTAAGCATTATGTAGAAGAAGTTATATTCCCTACATATTCAATACATTTGTCACATGGTTTCCTGTGAAGACATATGCCTAAATTAAAGTAAGTCCACTGAAAACAAGTCCTTTGGACTCGGTTTCATTTCAGAGAACTGGACCAGTAATCATATTACTAACCAATCATCAAATTCTCAATTCCATTTGCCTCCACTCCTGTCATAACTGGATTGACTGAATAAAGTAGTTTGATGATTACCCCTTGTTTATCTGCAGAAATATAGACAATTGTGAGGGGAACTTTGGGTACAAAGGCCTAGTCAACCGAGAAACTATGGTGGTGGTGGTAGGTGCTGAATCACAGGTTTTAGTAGGAAATGTTTTTTTATTGGTCCCTACACATCCTATATTTAACAAAGTTGAGTACTGTACATATTGTTTTTGTTTGCACTAACAGGTAGCTGTCAGTGCAAATAATAAAAGTATTGAGTACAGTACTGAAGCAGAACTTTACCTAAAATATGCTAGCAGGAATGCTTAGTAAAGTTCTCCTCTGAAAGGACCTTATCAGGCCCTTATAAAATAATCCAAAGGTGCCCTGCAAGAGAATTGGTAGTATACCCAACCCTCTGGCAGCTTCCTACCTTACCTCTGCTCCAGTGCTGCTAACTTGCTAGAGAGTGGGGTGCTCATGTCCACCAATGTGTTTCCATCCTCTGACCTTTTTAGGACTGATGTAGGGATCAGAGGATGGAACCACTGTGGGAACTCTACTGGAAATGTTGAATGCTGAAGGCTGAAGGGAATGATGAAAACTGCTAAATGATTTGAAGTAAAATTCTGTTTCCTCAAGTCTCTTTATTGCCCTTTAGATGAGCTATTTCATCGCTACAAATCTTCCAGCTTTCTGGAAGGGTTTTTTTCTAATGATTCCCATTTTTCTGGGTTTAAAATGCAAATTTTTGTATTTCAGTGTATATACTTGAAAAGATTATGTGTCCTTCAGGTGTTTAGTATATTGGATAAAAAAAATCAGCCCACTGGTCCCAAGAACTATAGTCAAATTTTCTAGAGGAAAAATAAGCATTTCAGAGGTTTGTTATGCAGACAGCTGTAAGACTTTTTAATTAATGCATTTTAGCAGAGGCTGAGTGAGCAATCACGCTGCTACAGAGCACAGGCATGTAAAGGCTTTAACAAATCTTTCCTCATCTACAGAGAGCCCTGAACAGCATCCCCAGGATCTGAGAAGGAATTATCTTTTGACTGTGAAATAACTTAGTAGACTTTCTCATTGCTTTGAATCTCCACAAAGAAATTGCTTTTCACTGTAATTTGAAGAGGAATGATTCTGGAAAACCACAAGCTTTATATTAAGCCACATTATACTCTGAGAAAGCAGGTGACTGCAAATGCAAGACGTTAGCAAATATTATTTGTGGAGACTGATTAATGCTGACCTATGCAATGTAGTCAGTAGGCTGCTTAATTAGGAATACTGTGCTAACTTTTCTCCAGAGGCCCGCTTTCCACTATGGCACTCTATTATGGTGCATTACCACACATACAGCAATGTGAAGAATTGTGCGTATTAATGTGCGTCATGTTAGAGCAGTCCAGTCATTTTTAATGATCTGCCAAAGCATGGCAACATCATTGCACCACAACATACAGTATTTCGGTTTTGGTGTGCTGCAGTGCAGGTCTGGCGTCACCTACTGCACTTGTGCTATTCTAAATGAATGGCACTGCATCACACCACATAGGGTGCCATGCAGTATTGTCTAGTTAAGCAGAGTTCAGTCGTTTGTAAATCAGAGTTATCTAATCTACCTTGCGAACTACTGATCTCTGAACTCTGCATTACAAGCTACCGAACTCTCCATTACAAACTACTGAACTCTGAACTCATTGCTACAAACTACTGAACTCTGTGTTACAAATGAGTGAACTCTGCGTTACCAACTACTGAGCTCTGATTAACAAACACGTGAACTTTGTGTTACCAACTACTGAATTCTGCATTAAAAACAACAGTACTCTGCAGTAAAATCTACTGAACTCTGCATTATCAACTATTGAACTCTGAACACAGAGATCAGTAGTATGCAAGGCAGAGTTTAGTAGTAAGTAATGCAGAATTCAAAGATTTGTAAGGCAGAACTCTGTAAGCGGTAACTCAGAGTTCAGTAGTTTGGAATGCAGAGTTCAGTAGTTTGGATTGCAGAGTTTATTTGTTTGGATTGTAGAGTTCAGTAGTTTGGAATGTGGAGTTCAGTAGCTTGGATTGCAGATTTCAGTAGTTTGGAATGCAGAGTTCAGTAGTTTGGAATGCGGAGTTCAGTAGTTTGGAATGCAGAGTTCAGTAGTTTGGAATGCAGAGTTCAGTAGTTTGGAATGTGGAGTTCAGTAGTTTGGAATGCACAGTTCAGTAGTTTGGAATGTGGAGTTCAGTAGCTTGGATTGAAGAGTTCAGTAGTTTGGAATGCAAAGTTCAGTAATTTGGAATGCAGAGTTCAGCAGTTTGGATTGTAGAGTTCAGTAGTTTGGATTTTGGAGTTCAGTAGTTTGGATTGCAGAATTCATTTTTTTTGGACTGTAAAGTTCAGTAGTTTGGATTGCAGAGTTCAGTAGTTTGGATTGCAGAGTTCAGTAGTTTGGATTGCAGAGTTCAGTAGTTTGGATTGCAGAGTTGAATAGTTTAGAATGCAGAGTTCAGTAGTTTGCAAAGCAGAGTTCTCTGCATTACCATCTACTGATCTCTGAACTCTGCCTTACAAACAATTGAACTGTGAGTTAGAAACTACTTGAACCCTGAACTCTGTGTTACAAAGTACTGAACTCTGTGTTACCAACTGCTGAACTCTGTGTTACAAACTACTGAACCATTGAATGGTGCTGCAGCATTGAGGTGCATATGTGAATATTTTTTTAACAACCTCAAACTTCTCCTTTAAGTGTAACAAGAAAAAAGAGAAAGAGAGGGCACTGCCAATTAGGTGTAGATTTTATTAAAATCGAAATTAAAAACATAATTTTTGTATTCACTGAGACAGAAGATATAGCAAGCATGGAAACCCCTGCTATCAGGGAAACCATCTTCTAGCCGTTTCCCTGTTAAACCCTGCTCCCGGGTTACAGGATTACAACCTGCCGTCAGTGTTCCAGCCCGGCCGCTTCCCTGTCACACAGGGAATAGCTTATTTGTCTTGATAACACCAGCTGCCACCAGTACCCTGGGCTGGAGGGATCGACAAGACAAAGGCTGTGACATGCTTGCAATATCTGCTGTCCCAATGAGAGCATAAATTGTGTTTTTAATTTCCATTCTAATCAAATCTACACTTAATCGGTGTTGCCCTCTCTCTTTCCCTCTTTTCTTGTTACATGTACTTGTCAGTACAGGAAAATGTTGAGGCATTCTGCATTGCTCCTGTTCACCCTGTTCTTTCTGTTTGGCCAAAATGTATACGGAAATTCATGGACATTTATCCTATTATACATGTGATAGTTGGCATTTCTTTTTTGCGCCATTCGCTCTTTATTAATTTGTTCTCCTTTAAGTGGAATATATTTTTCCCATTGGATTAATATACGTTATGTATTATGTTCCATTAAGGTACCCACAGATTTAAGCATTCAGACTGGTGTCTGCTTTGAATCAGTAATGGGGAGGGGTGTTTTTTCTCTGCTTTATCAGAGGAGATAAATATTAAATTAAAAAATAAAATCCGAGCCAGTCATTTGATTGAGATGTGATTGGACACATACTCTACATTGAGCAATTGTTGTATGACTGACATTATCTTAAGACAAGATCAGTCTTTGTAATATGGCTTCTGTCAATCTATTGCTTATTGTATTATAAATCTGATTTTATAATCTAAATCATTCTAGAAAAGACCTTATAATAAACAGCGTCTTGTTTTTTGGGTTTTTTTTGCCATTTTATTTATCAGCAATAAAAAGGTTAAAGCAACTGCACCTCTTTGTTCAATATAGTTTGCTTTGTTTTTCCTTTAATCTTTAGGAGGTCTGGATGGGTCTGGAGCTGTTGTGAATCTGTAGCGTTCATGGATTGATAATTTGTCAGCTACATTACTAATTGTATTAGGTCTAAGCCTTTGTGTACAAATTAGAGGTTTACTGCGCGCTGAGTATTGGCTGGTCAAAGGTTGGCTAGTATTAAACCTCTGCGTTAGTGAGTGGCTGTCTGAAGCCTCTTAAATGAATGAATTCCACAACACAATTTGTGTTCTACACAAAGCTGTTATATTGATCTTACATGACTTTAAAGCAACACTTCTTTCATACAGCTCAGTTGGTGTAATATATCACTGTGATAGGGATCTATTACTGTATGTCTCTTTACTGCCCCTCATTAATGTTCACATTAGCACTTGTATACATCATGCCGTATTTACAATGACAATAATATGAGGAGCTGTTATTGCTCAAAAATCAAAGTCCTGAAGGGCAAATAAAAGAAGCTCTTAAAACTAGTAATAAAAGTGGTATCTGAAAAAAAGGTACAAATATCATTTAGAAACAGTTGTGGCACTGGTTAATAATAATTCTTCCCAAAACATCCTTATTGCTATTAAGTAATAAAAAAAGCTATCCCTGACTGTTCTAATAGCTTCCTAGGTAACAGTGTGGCCAGGACTTAATATGGCATGATCCAAGCCACGAACGCTCAGCCTATTCAAATAAATGATGCAAACATCTTTTCCAGAGGATGTGTAAATACCAATAGCTTTTGTACTAAGAGCGAAAAAAATTAGCAGTTGGAAAGCCATCCTACCCATTTACCCATTCCACCAAGAATGATTGGCCAAGGGTGACAAATGGTATCTGCGCACATACAAATTGGCATCCAAAGCAGCCAAAATCACCATAGAGTATCAGAAGTGCCACGGTAGATACATTTTATAAAATGTGAATCAAAAGAAAAAAAGCACAATAAAAATGTTTAATGCCAGTATAATTGTAATTTGTAGTAACTCACAGATAATTAAAAAACTGGTGTATATGTTCGTATAAAAAAGTAAATTCCTATAGTTGTAAACAATTAGACCAGTGCACATTACAATGTGAATAAATTTTCAATGTAAACAAAAACTCCTCTGTGTGTCCCAAAGTGCAAGTGAAAAATAGCACTCCACCACCAACCAGACAGAAGATGGCCACTCCCTTTATATTATAGACCTTTAAATTATTAAAGGTTTAGCATCACCTGTTGCCATTTAAAAGCTGGTATCAGCTTCAGGTAACTGGCCCACTGCTATAGATTTCTTTCTCCTCAAGTCAAGGCAGCTCCAAGGTATATAAATATAGCCCATAAGGGATACAAAAAAAAAATAGTGACCTCTAATAATATCCAGGTCACTTTAGTCAAACAATAAAAACACATTCACAATGCTGGCTAAAAGTTAGGCAGAACATCAGCATACAGAGCTGGATGACTCCTACGGCACACTGCATTCAGTAGTATCCAGCTGACAGCTCAGGTATATGAATATATTAGACTGTGTCTGGGACAAACCAAATTGCTCTGGACTGACATCTGAAAAGGCTCCGCCCTACGTGTTATGTCAAGAACGACGTCTTCAAAGGGGCTGGAAATGGACTGGTGTAATTTATGTCTGTGGATGCATTTACAAATTGTTTGATTTTTACCCAGTTACAACCTTCAAACCTATGCAGTTGTTCCTGGCGAGGCTGGAAAAATCTAGTTTTCAGATTGGATTTCCATTTCTGAACATTCCACTGAAACGAGTATGGCACTGTGGTTGTGTTCAGTGTTAGATGTTCATATACTGTATGTGTAGGTGCAGTGCCTGAGATATTGGTCCTAACATTAGTCCTATTGGCTTTAGCAAGCGATACTTGCTTAGCTGAGGCAGGCCAGACGACCCCCGCTGAGATCCAGTTTCCATATGTGGATGACCAGGATTTGGTTATTACTCAAACGTGCAATAAATTGCACTTTCCGGTTAGTGCAATCTACACTCATCTCCTTATGATGAACATGGTCACAGAAGTCACCAATTTTTTCACCACTTTGCCTTGAAAGTTTTCACTGTGCACTGCAGAACACTAATTTTGGATATATTTATTCATCATTATAGATCATATCTTTGGACGCTAACTATATTTTATCATCTCTTTTATATATATAATCAAGCAGTGATTAGGTTATTATTGTTTTGACTATCGCATTTTAGATCACATGTTTCATTTTTAGATTACTATAGGCATACAGTATGTGTTACAATGAAAAGCATCCTCTTTGGGCTTTTTCTATAACACGCCAAAAATGACGCACAGAGCAGATGCTCTTTCCATTTTTCAGTAACCATGTCTGAGCAGAACTGATAAATATCTGTACAGGTCAAGCGTGCAGAGGTAAGGGTTAAACAGTTTTTAACCACTTCCAGTCCGGGCCAATTCTGCCATTTTTCACATACTGTACATGCTAAAATGAACACTTTTTGCAAGAAAGTTACTTAGAACCCCCAAACATGAGATATTTTCTGAAAGCAAAGGCCCTGGAGAATATAATAGTGGCTGTTGCAATTTTTTATGTTGCACAATACTTGCACAGCCCTTTATCAAATGCAAATTTACCCATTATGTTTAAATGCATTTTAGAGCACACAAACACAATAAAATACCTAATTTTGGTACAATATAAAGGATGATGCTGCACTGAGTAAATAAACACCAAACGTCAAGATTTAAAATTTTGCATGCTTGTGAAATGGTGACAAATGTACATTTGCACGTGAGCACAGATGGACAGGGGCACTTTAATTTTTTTTAAATCTTATTATTTATTGTATTTACATTTTTTTACACTACTTTTAAAAAATTTTTTTAACACTTTATTGCTATCGCAAGGGATGAATAACATCCCTTTTAGTAGTATGGGCAGTAACAGATGTTCTTTATTGAGAGATCTGGGGTCTATTAGACATCAAGACAGCAAGTAAAACTGAGATTGGTTTGATCAGCTGCCTTTCTGGCTAATACAGGCCAGTTAAGAATCAATCAAAACTAGAAGTGATGTAATGTGGCTTCATTTGTCACAGAGGAAGTGAAGGAATGTTCCTTCTTCTCCTCTGCCTGCAGCCGGTCCAACCAAGTGTAACGGCGGCGGCTGGAAATGTGAGGGGGCACCTCTTCTGCACCCTGTAAAAGTGATCAGGTGGCTGTAGAGCTGCTCAGATCACTTTTACAGTAAAACCCATTGTTGGCTGCAAATGTTGATACCAGGATCATGGCTGAGTATAACAAGCATGCTTTGCTGCATATACAGACTGATTTTACTGTTGTGGGTTTAGTAACACTTTAAATATCATTACTAAGATATATTGTATGCAGGGGCGGACTGACCATTTGGAAACTCGGGCACTGCCCGAGGGCCCGGGGTCAGTAGGGGGCCCCATGAGATGCCCCTGGTACCTTTTTCATAGGCTTTTTTGAGTTTGGGCAAGGGCACAGGGGCCCCATGATCCCCTATTGCCCGGGGGCCCCATGAGTTGTCAGTTCGCCCCTGATTGTATGACATTACATTAAACTGTTGCTATAGAAAGTGTAAAATCATAAATTAGCAATAGAATAGTCCTCTCTTATTGTAATCTTACAGCTTCTCTTCAAAATAATGATCAGCCATCTTAAATACAAAAACAAGAGTTGGAAAGGCACTACTAAGGATATGCAAGAGGGGGAAATTTAAACCACTGGGGTCTTCTGAGCTGGGTTTCTTAAGACAAAGGCTATTGTTGCTTTAAACTATGCATTTCCAGAATATGATATGTGACCTGTACATTCGTTCTCATACTTATCCTGGTAAACACTTGCATTAACATAGAGCCGATTTGATCTTCTTATAAGCTTTGTTGCAAATGCTTCTAGGTAAGGAAATGTAATCTGTGTACAAATTGGATGCTTCTTCAATCTGTTACTAGGGTAGTCAACTGCTTTTACTACTTGTATTCTTAATTGGATAAACTGAATGTACCTTATATATATCTAGGACACAGCAAGTATTTAATGGCTGGCATAATGTCGAGGAGAAGGAAAGCTTTGCCATTAACATAATAAATAATTATTGCTTCCAGGGTTTTGTTGTGAGGATAATAAAATGTTAAAAAGCAGAGCACTTGAGTAGAAAGTAATTGCAGTGACAAGCACCGCACAGCCAGCTTCACAATACAACAAACCTTGCCTCAATGTCAGACCAATTTTCTACCCACATAAATGCTTCCTTGCATTATGGAAATGCGTTTCTCCTATCAGCAGAACAGAATCAAACTGGAGGCATTTAATTAATCTTGTCTGACATCTGATTTTAAACCTAGGTTAAAGGCAAGAAGCAGGTGGGTCTGTTTTTTTTTCCCTTGTGTTTGACCACAGGCAAATTTCTCCATTAACGTCAGTCTGCATCTTATGTGTCTCCGTTTTGCTGCCTTACACCAGTCATTAATGCATTGCTCTGCTTGCATTCAATTCATATGCATCAGTTTTCTTGACTTGAGGGCTTGGCAAAAAAAAAAAAGTCATGAAACAGAGTGAGTTTAGACTATAATTTTAAATTACAAGCGTTTTCACCTTGAACCTTTTTTGTTGCTAAAATGCTGAAGTAAGAGAAGTAATGATTTATGTTCTGCTAGTATTGGGAATAATTGTGATAATGAAAGTACACAAAAGCTTTTAAGGAGCTGTGTAAGATTACAGGCCTGTTTAACACTGGTTAGGTACACGTAGCGACAATTGGCCTGAGAGTTGTAGAGAATTGGCTTACTCCTGCAAAAATGGAGTAAAAGCAGCACAATACAAGACAAAAGGGAACATTCATTAACAAAGATAGGAAGTGGGTTGCTGCATGGCGATTTTTTTATTTTATTGTGTTTCAAACAGCAAATAATCTTAATGCTGAAGTCTAGTCAAAAATAGTTTTGCCCCTATAGCTACAGTCACATCCCTTTCCTCTATGAAGGATGTGTCACGTATAACAGGCGGCTGGTTACTGTAGAAATCATCGGTGCAGTGATGACAGGTCCTCTTCCTGCTGCTGAACATCCGATGTGAAGGGTGTTGTTAGCTTTGAATCTTCTGTAAGCTTCAACAAAAAAGATCTAGCGGCGGCATATCACCTCCTCCCTCCTTCCTCCAAAAAGGTGACCAAGATGCTGCCATTATACAATGTAATTGTTGCATTTCTCTGTCACATCACTCATAGCCACCTCATATATCTCATATGTCTCATAAAGTGGTGCCCTGAATGATAATGAGTCCACATGTTTTTGCAGTGATCCACAGTAGGACAATATATGATTTACTGGATCGCAACATGTAGAAAACAGCCAGTCATATGCTGAGACCTAGTATTGACTTCCATCATCCAACTATTTTCAAGCAAAAATGTTTTTTTTTTAATTTTCCTTGCACGCAGCTGGGTATTCTTTGAAAAGTGAATCTTCACTACATTCATTAAGCTCTGGGGAAAATTCCCTTACAAAGTGCAGCTTCTACTTGCAAAGTTAACAGCTTATTTGTCTTTATTAAAGTATGTAAACCCTCATCTGGTAAAACAACCCATTCAATTTAAAATAGGAATGACAGTCAAAACATTTGTGCATATATATAAAAAAACTTTATAAACACCTTTTTTTTAGGTGATCACATACCTTCTGTTCTCAGCTGCATAAAGAGGTGAGAGAGGAGAAACAGCAACACTCCAGTCTTCCCAGTGAATGGCTGTGCAGTGGGCGTGGGGGGGGGAGCGTTGTGTTAGCACAAGTTTGATAATTGGAGGAGAGCAGGTTGAGTTCCCATCACAGCTAAAAAAACTGACAACACTGTGTTTTCCTGCCTAGTGTGGTCAGTTTTTATTAGGAAACCAGAGGGACTGGCAAAAATGCCAGGGATTTCACACAAAGGAAGCAGTACAAAGAGGATAGGATACCTTTTCATACAAGTACATGGCAAAGCAGGCATATATCAGGAATATTATTTGGTGGTTTACATATTCTTTAACCACTTCAGGACACTGGTATGAGGTATGGCGGTGATCAGGACATTAGCATGAGGTATGGCAGTGATCAGGACACTGGTATGGCAGTAATCAGGAAGCTGGTATGGGTACGGTGGTGATCAGGACACTGGTGTGGCATATGGGGTGATCAGGATGCTGGTATGTGGAATGGTAGTGATCAGGGCACTGGTTTGGCGTATGGCGGTGATCAGGGGGCTGGTATGGCATATAGCAGTGAAAAGGAAGCTGGTATGGCATATGGCGGTGATCAGGACACTGGCATTGTGTATGCTGGTGATCAGGACACTTGTATGGCAGTGATTAGGTCATTAGGACATTGGTATGGTTGACAGGCAGCCTGACAGGTTGCTGCACACTCAAAAGCTGCTGCATCGCTTTTCTCTGCTCTCACAATGAGAGCAGAGAGAATAAATATTTACTTTCACTTTCAGTGTTTACATTGTAAATGCCGTGATTGGTCACAGCAATCACATGGTAAAACACCATGTGATCGCCCACACAGCGGTAATGAGATCTGCTGTGCCCGGATGACATACCAATCGTCGGGCTCCTGGGTGCACACTCTGTGAGCCACACAGGAGCTGCAAATTTGGTCTGACGTACAGGTACGTTAGCCTGTATCAGCAAAGATTCCCGTCTGCTGTCTATAGGCAATGGGCAGATGGGAAGAGGGTAAATCAACCCCAGCATGTGTACAGAATACCAGGCCTTGGAAAGTAAACAGCCTACAGTTGCAAGAAAAAGTATGTGAACCCCTTGGGATTACGTGGAGTTTTGCATGAATTGGGCATAAAATGTGCTCTGAACGTCATCTAAGTCACAACAATAGAAGAACACAGTCTGCTGAACATAATAATATACAAACATTAGATGTTGCCATGGTTTAATTGCACATAACATGTAAACATTCACAGCGCAGGGAGGAAAAAGTATGTGAACCTTTGGACTTAATAACTGGTTGACCCTCCTTTGGCAGCAATAACCTCAACCAAACATTTCCTGTAGGTGCAGATCAGACCTGCACAATGATCTGGAGTAATTTTGGACCACTCCTCTTCACAAAACTGTTTCAGTGTAGCAATATTCTTGGGATGTCTAGTGTGAATCTCTCTCTTAAGGTCATGCCACAGCATTTCAATGGGGTTGAGGTCAGGACTCTGACTGGGCCACTCCAGAAGGTGTATTCTGTGCTGTTGCAGCCATTGTTTTGTTGAATGACTTGTATGCTTTGGGTCATTGTCCTGTTGCATCACCCATCCTCTGCGGAGCTTCAGTTGGTGGACAGATGGTCGTACATTTTCCTGCAAAATGTCTTGATAAACTCTGGAATTCGTTTTCCCATCAATGACAACAATCCGTCCAGGCCCTGAGGCAGCAAAGCAGCCCCAAACCATGATGCTCCCTCCGCCATGTTTCACAGTGGGGATGAGGTTTTGATGTTGGTGTGCTGTGCCTTTTTTTCTCCACACATAGTGTTGTGTGTTCTTCCCAAACAACTCAATCTTGGTTTCATCTGTCCACAGTATATTTTGCCAGTAGTGCTGTGGAACATCCAGGTGCTCTTTTGCAAACTTCAAACGTGCTGCAATATTCTTTTTGGACAGCAATGGCTTCCTCCGTGGTGTCCTCCCATGTACTCCATCCTTGTTTAGTGTTTTCCTTATTGTAGATGTGTCAACAAAAATGTTAGCATGTGCCAGAGATTTCTGTAGGTCTTTAGCTGACACTCTGGGATTCTTCTTTACCTCATGCAGCATTCTGCGCTGTGCTCTTGCAGTCATTTTTACAGGATGACCACGCCTAGGGAGAGTAGCAACAGTGCTAAACTTTCTCCATTTGTAGACAGTCTGTCTTACCGTGGACACATGAACATCAAGGCTTTTGGAGATACTTTTGTAACCCTTTCCAGCTTCATGCAAGTCAACAATTCTTGATTGTAGGTCTTCTGAGAGCTCTTTTCTGCGAGGCATGGTTCACATCAGACAGTGCTTCTTAAAACCAGTAAACCCAAAACAGGTGTGTGTTTTTTAAGGGCAGGACAGCTGTCAGCAACACATCCAATATCATCACACTGATTGGAGTCAAAGTTGGCTCACTCCTGGCTCCAATTAGCTCTGGGAGAAGTCATTAAGCTAGGGCTTCACATACTTTTTCCTCCCTGCACTGTGAATGTTTACATGTTATGTGCAATTAAACCATGGCAACATCTAATATTTGTGTAGTATTATGTTCAGCAGACTGTGTTCTTCTATTGTTGTGACTTAGATGACATTCAGAGCACATTTTATGCCCAATTCATGCAAAACTCCACGTAATCCCAAGGGGTTCACATACTTTTTCTTGCAACTGTATTTGCTTTTAGCAAATCAACCCCTCTGAGCCTGACAGTGAAGGTGAAGTGACATGCAAATGTGTAATGCTGCACTTCTAATAATAGGACGGTCTTGGTTCCTAAAGGCTCATTTCACCCAAAACTGACTTTTCAGTTACATAGACAGTACAGTTATCATACAGCTCAAAACAGGAGGGTTTTGAGAGCCCTGCTTGTGGACCTTACAATCTAAACCCGTGGCTCGGGGGCCCTTTGCTTGCCTTTATCCAGCCCTGGGGGCACTATTGACACCAAAAATTGGGGCATAATCCATGCTATTGACATCAACAATGGGGCACAATTTCTCCCACTGACTCCAATAAGGAGGCACTATTTCTCCAACTGACACCAATAATGGGGCACTATTCCTCCCACTGATGCCAACGATGGGACATTCTTCATCCCCTAATACCAAAGATGAGGCATTGTTTACTCCCACAGATGCCAGGGCAATTTCTACTCCCATTGGCCACAGTCTGACCCCTAAAGTCTGATACAACAGTAAACTGTCCTTTTGTGTAGAAAGTTTGGAGACCCCTGATCTAGACAACATACTTCAGTAACTACTCATTTCCTTAGAGGATCCCAGTCACATGATTTCCACAATAACATTTCCTATTTGTCCATCACTATGATTGGCAGCCTCATTAGCCAATAGTAATGTCCTGGAGAGCAGTATTGGGCAGGAAATATTAAGCATTAGAGCAGTCCAGTATGGGTCCATGACAAGAAGGTTTGGGAAGCTGCTCCAGGTACGTACCGGCAGTTTATACTTTCCTCAGTTTCGTGTTTCCCCCCCATGACCAAGTCTCTTAATGCTTATTGAAAAAAAAAGAAATAGGGTATAATTCAAAACATTTCATAGTTTATACATGGATAGAATGTGGATTTGTGTGCTGTGATATTAGGGTGCAATTATGAACTTGCATTTAAAAGTTTATGTTTGCATGAGCCATACAATGTACAAACATATACATCTCATGAGACTTTCTGTCTGGGTTCTGAATTCTCTATTTATTTTACATTAGGCATAATCCAATAAGAGAAATGCACTTGCATAAAAAGCAATAGGTGATTCAACACAGTGACATCCATCCAGAGACACAATATGGATTCATTATTTAAACACTTTCTTTATGTGTGAATAACATCTTAAATGCTAACATTCTGTATCATTTTACACATTTTGCAAGGTTGTCAGGTTCAGAAGTACAAAATATATATGAGTAGCATTACAAATTGAGTAATAATATTAGACTACCATTTAATTTTCTGTTAGAATTATAGACCTGGAAATTGAAATGACCGTGAAGAGCCAGGCTCGTTTTTGAAGCATTCAAAGTGAGTGTATGATGTTTTGTGTCAGCAGTTAATGCTTCTGTTAGCAGATTTCAAAGTGTTTCTACAAATGTACATTTTTACAGTAGCAAAGATATCTTCCTTCCATTTGGAAGGCAATACGTAGGTATAGTTTAATTGCCTTGATTACCAGCAACACATGTAAAACTCTGTGCAAAATGCTATACTTATATGAGAAGTGAATCAGCAGGAGACTGATGGTCAGGGTTAGGAGGTCTTAAAGGGATGCAGAAGCTCAAATCATAATTTGTAACCAAAGGCTTTGTCAAGGTATAATCAATGGTTGAGGTCAAGTTCAGGATATCACAGCAAGACAAGACAAGACAATTTGTGCACAAGAGGAGAATAAAATGAGATAGGACATATAACAGTGGCAGGTCTCATATAAATCTCATATAATCTTTAACATGTTGTTGTAATTTCAGAAGTCATTTTGTAAAGTGTTTTTTTTATAAAATTTTGCAAATAAATAATATTTCATCATAAATCTTTGCCAAAATTTATTCCGTTATCTTTTTAGTAAAAGAAAAAAAAATCCAAATTAGGTTATAACAAAAATTATAATTTTTAAACATTTTTTTTACATTTTTATTTTATTTTTTTATATTATTATTATTATTTTTTTTTTTTTTTACATATTGTCACCCTAGCAGTACAGTGTCACCATGGTGACACTGTACTACTTGTGGGGGGTGATGAAGATTTTTTTTTTTTTTTTTTACACATTGCTTTTACACCCATATAGGATGTAAAAGCAATCATTTCTCTTTCTCTCTGTGTGCATTCATGCACTCATTGAGAAGTACTGACTGAGCTGTGATTGGTCACAGCTTGTCACATGGTACAAGCCTGTTGTGAATAGGCTTGTACCATGTGACCTCTGTGATCATTCACAGATTTCACATGTAGTAAGCAATGATGTCACAAGTGACATCTTGCTTACTACTTTGCATGTGATCACTGATTGGCCAATCAGTGATCACATGATCGTCGTCCGACGATCGGTGTTTCACTGTCTCCGGAGGACACAGCGACACCGGATCGCGGTGCTGCGCGCTCCCAGGGAGCGCGCACAAGCAGGGTGCGGGGAGGCCGTTTATAAACGGCCACCCGACCCTGCACTGCCACCGTCCGGCTGTTTATTTACAACGGCCGGACGGGAGGTGGTTAAAGATTTAGCAAAGATTCTTTAAATTCTGAATTCTTAGATACAGTATACTGTTTTAGCTTGTTATTTGCTAATCATTATAGGCTCAGGTTAAATTGTCCTGGTTTGTGACAGGTTTACAAAGATAATGTGCCATGTTTAAAGTGGTTGTAAACCCTTACATACACTCACCAGCCACTTTATTAGGCACACCTGTTCGAATGCTTGGTAGCACAAATTGCTAATCAGCCAATCACACGGCAGCGACTCAGTGCAATTAAGCACCTAGACATGGTGATGACAACCATGCTAAAGTTCAAACCGAGCATCAGAATGGGGTAGAAAGGGGATTTAAGTGACTTTGAACGTGGCATGGTTGTTGAGTATATCAAAAACTGCTGATCTACTGGGATTTTCTAAGGTTTACAGAGAATGGTCCGAAAAAGAGAAACTATCACGTGAGTGGCAGTTGTGCATGAAAATGCCTTGTCAGAGATCAGAGGAGAATGGGCAGACTGATTTGAGATGATAGAAAGGCAACAGTAACTCAAATAACCACTTGTTACAACCAAGGTATGCAGAATACCATCTTTGAATGCACAACACTTCAAACCTTGAAGCAAATGGGCTACAGCAGAAGAAGACCACCCCGGATGTCACTCCTGTGAACTAAGAACAGGATTCAGAGGCTAAAATTCACACAGGCTCAATAAAATTGGACAATAGAAGATTAGAGAAAAACGTTGCCTGGTTTGATGAATCTCTATTTCAGCTGCGACATTCAGATTGTAGGGTCAGAATTTGTTGTAAACAACATAAAAGCATGGATCCATCCTGCCTTGTATCAACATTTCAGACTGGTGGTGGTGATGTAATGGTGTGGGGGATATTTTCTTGACATACTTTGGGCCCCTTAGTACCAATTAAGCATTGTTTAAACACCACAGGCTACCTGAGTATTGTTGCTGAACATGTCAATCCCTTTATAACTACAGTACATTGCATCCATCTTCTGATGGTTACTTCCAGCAGGATAAATCACCATATCACAAAGCTCAAATCATCTTAAACTGGTTTCTGGAACATGACAATGGGTTCACTGTACTCCAATGGTCTCCACAGTCATCAGATCTCAATCCAATAGAGCACCTTTGGGATGTGGTGGAACGGGAGATTTGCATCATGGATGTGCAGCTGACAAATCTGCAGCAACTGCGTGATGCTATCATGTTAACCACTTGCCCTCCAGAGGATTTACCCCCCTTCCTGACCAGGCCATTGTTTGCGTTACGGTGCTTCGTTACTTTAACTGACAATTGCACGGTCATGCAACGCTGCACCCAAATGAGATTTACATCATTTACCCACCAATTGAGCTTTCTTTTGGTGGTATTTGATCGCCTGTGCATTTTTTATTTTTTGCACTAGAAAAAAAAATGACCAACAATTTTCAGAAAAAAAACTTAATTTTTGAGTTTTTGCTATTAAACATGTCCAGTAAAAAAATTTTAAAAAATCAAATTTCGTCATAAATTTCCCCATTTGATAAAAAAAATATACTGGGATTTTTTTTTTTAATTTTTACTAGTAATGGCGGCGATCAGTGACTTTTAGCGGGACTGCGGCAGGCCCTGGGGGAAAATGACTTGGTGTCACTGACATCCCCAGTGACACCAATACAGTAATCAGTGTTAATAAAAAGCACTGACACTGTACTAATGGCACTCGGCAGGAAGGGGTTAACATCTGGAGTGATCAAAGGGTTAACTATGTGCTGGGTGTGTTTTACTGCTGGGCTGTGCTTTACTGTAAGCACACTCCTTTGCATGGCTGTGCTGTGCTGTGCACACCCATGCAAAGCTATGTGCAGGAGCTGACAGGGAGGAGAACTGTTTTGTTTACTAACAGTTCTCCCCCATCGAAGATCCTTGGCAATCCCAGGCAATCAGTGGCTGGGACCGGTGATTGACAGCTGCGAACGGCGGCACGAGTAGGGCACGCGCGCCTTGTGTGAGCCCCCTACACAAAATTGTAAAATCACATACAGGTGAAACTCGAAAAATTAGAATATCGTGCAAAAGTTAATTTATTTCAGTAATGCAACTTAAAAGGTGAAACTAATATATGCGATAGACTCATTACATGCAAAACAAAATAGTTCAAGACGTGATTTGTCATAATTGTGCCAAAAACCTTTCCTTTCACCAACCCCTAAAAACGTCCTCACATCAAAAAGTCCAAACCATTGTCCAAAATAAGTCTTCCAATAATCCACCCAATATCCATTTCAATTAGCCACTCCAGATCCAGAATACCTCAAAAAAACATAAACTAAATATAGTGTATTACCCTTAAAATCTTAAATGGCGATACGTGAAACATGCAAAACCAATAATAGTGGAAAAAAAAAAGTATAAATATATTAATATATTAAATAAATATAATGTATTATCAAATAACACTCTGTGAAATTTAAACACCTAAGAGTGAATATCAGCACATCCAAAGTACATAAGTTAATAAATAACTTTCGGTGAACACTCCGTGACACCCCACACTAGTGAGGTAAAACAACAAAATCCGCAGCATGTGAAATTGTGCAAAAATAGTGTAAAAATCAGTGGTGCCACACAATAGTGGGATTCAAGGCCATTACCCTCTTGCAGCATAAAACAGCATAAACCAGCTCTTCTTATAGCATCAACTAGTAAGACCAGCCCTTCAGGGTTTCTAATGCCAGCTTCCACTCTGCGGGTATGCCTCGCTCACTCTCTCCAAGTCCTCAAAAGAGTAGATAAAGAAATCAACAGTGGAGTGTATAGGTAATGAACATGTTTATTGAAATCTTACATTACAATTAGGGAAGTCCATCCATCTAACTCATGTGTTCTACTGCTGAATCTCCAGTACCCAATATGGCCGCGCCGCTCCTTCCGGTTTTGCATCTGACGTCACATTCCTGACACGTTTCGTTACTTCCGACTTCTTCTCGAGGGATCATCAATATTCTCAGAAAATTAGAATATTGTTAAAAGGTGCAATATTGTAGGCTCAAAGTGTCCCACTCTAATCAGCTAATTAAGCCATCATACCTGCAAAGAGTTCCTGAGCCTTTAAATGGTCTGTCAGTCTGGTTCAGTAGGAATCTCAATCATGGAAAAGACTGCTGACCTGACAGTTGTGCAGAAAACCATCATTGACACCCTCCATAAGGAGGTAAAGCCTCAAAAGGTAATTGCAAAAGAAGTTGGATGTTCCCAAAGTGTTGTATCAAAGCACATTAATAGAAAGTTATGTGGAAGGGAAAAGTGTGGAAAAAAAGGTGCACAAGCAGCAGGGATGACCGCAGCATGGAGAGGATTGTCAGGAAAAGGCCATTCAAAAGTGTTGGGGACTTTCACAAGGAGTGGACTGAGACTGGAGTCAGTGCATCAAGAGCCACCACACACAGACGAATCCTGGACATGGGCTTCAAATGTCATATTCCTCTTGTCAAGCCGCTCCTGAACAACAAACAACATCAGAAGCGTCTTACTTGGGCTAAAGAAAAACATACCTGCTCTGTTGCTTAGTGGTCCAAAGTCCTGTTTTCTGATAAGAGCAACTTTTGCATCTCATTTGGAAACCAAGGACCCAGAGTATGGAGGAAGAATCGAGAGGCACACACTGCAAGATGCTTGAAGTCCAGTGTGAAATTTCCACAGTCTGTGTTGATTTGGGGAACCATGTCATCTGCTGGTGTTGGTCCACTGTGCTTCATTAAGTCCAGGGTCAACGCAGCCGTCTACCAGGAGATTTTGGAGCACTTCATGCTTCTTTCCGCAGACGAGCTTTATGGGAATGCTGACTTCATTTTCCAGCAGGACTTGGCACCTGCCCACACTGCCAAAAGCACCAAAACCTGGTTCAATGACCGTGGGATTACTGTGCTTGATTGGCCAGCAAACTCGCCTGACCTGAACCCTATAGAGAATCTATTGGGCATTGCCAAGAGAAAGATGAGAAACATGAGACCGAACAATGCAGAAGAGCTGAAGGCCGTTATTGAAGCATCCTGGTCTACCATAACACCTCAGCAGTGCCACAGGCTGATAGCTTCCATGCCACGCCGCATTGAGGCAGTAATTGCTGCAAAAGGGGCCCAAACCAAATACTGAGTACATATGCATGCTTCTACTTTTCAGAGGTCCGATATTGTTCTATGTACAATCCTTGTTTTATTGATTGCATGTAATATTCTAATTTTCTGAGATTGTGGATTTTGGGTTTTCATGAGCTGTAAGCCATAATCATCACACTTATGACAAATCATGGCTTGAACTATCTTGCTTTGCATGTAATGAGTCTATCTCATATACTAGTTTCACCTTTTAAGTTGCATTACTGAAATAAATGAACTTTTGCACGATATTCTAATTTTTCGTGTTTCACCTGTATATATATTTTGTGCACCCGTGTCGCCCTGTAGCAGGTTATCTGCTATAGGGCGGTCGGGAAGCAATTAATATGGACCAAAATCTCTGAGGAATGTTTCCAACACCTTGTTAAAGGCAAAAGGGGGTCCAACCCGGTACTAGCAGGGTGTACCTAATAAGGTAGCCGGTGAGTGTATACTTAGTGAAATGACTGGCCTCAGGTGATACACAGAGATTAAACAAATCCTCATACATAGGTTGTACCTGTTTATCTGCGGTCTTCTTTTCTCTACATCAATTCAAACTGCTGAATATATAAAGCCTGTCTGACAGTTCAGAAAAAAGGGGCGGAGAGCTGAAGTTGCATTCTGCAGAGCTCAGTGAGGAGAGTTCTGAGAGCTGATTGGAGGGATAGACACACCCCCTTCCACACAGCTCACAGGAACATAGCTGAGGCTGTCAATCTGCTGGAGGTCTTTCCCTTGTTACCATTTTTCTCTCGGTGTCAGGAAAATTTGTCAGGAGGGATTCATGCTGATAGCAGAGGAATGAAGCAGCAGACAGAAATGACACTTAGTGCTCTTAATTGAGACACGTACACACTATAGAGGGTTATGCTTTGTTCATATTTCATGTCTGAGGTTTACAACCACTTTAACAAAAATATAACATTTAAATTATGCAGAAAGTTGGTAGTTTAATTAATTAAATACTTTTATACACATATGAGAATATTCTCCTCTAATTTAACTGCAAACGTGTCTCCTTTCCTCCATTTATGATCTTGTTTAGCTTGAAATTGTACTGCAACCTTTTATTTTATTCACTCTTTGGCACATAATACAAATGATCAAATTATAATCAATTTTCTTTCAGTGTTTTCGTATGCTGTGTGCTAATAACAGAGACTTTGAAAGACTTTCTCTGTGTCAATAGGGTGAAGAGAACAAAGTGACTCCACTTACCTTTTTTAATTTATCAAAGTACCACATATAAAGTATGGTGTTTGAGTGTCAGTATCATTTAGCACTAAAAACTCTTTATAAGTATGATTTGAAAGGCCATTCATTTTGTAATTTGATTGACATTTATTCAAGAAGTCATTTAGATGTGATTTTCTTGCAAAATACCAAGTCCATCAAAATTCAGCATGTGGATGAATCACTGAACATTATGCTTTTAATTACAGCAGTAGTCAATCTCAGAAATATTTTAGATGTACTTCAAATACATAATAACATGTGAAATTATCTGATGTGCTAACAAAGTGACATTCTACCCTCCCTCTCTGAAAAAAGCAAGGAGAATGACTTTATTACATACAAACCTTTAAGAGCTAGGGTCTAATCGGTGGGTAATAAATACAAATGTGGTCATTAAGAGAAGTTGTTGCTGTTTCTCAAAAACATAGATTTTTCCTAAAGACTAGAAAAAAAAGAAAATCTA
Organism: Staurois parvus; assembly: GCF_062004578.1. Lineage (NCBI taxonomy): Eukaryota > Metazoa > Chordata > Amphibia > Anura > Ranidae > Staurois > Staurois parvus. Next base: position 1,015,479 of record NW_028317893.1, read on the forward strand.
AAATCTGTGAATACTGTAGTACACAAAGGCTTGATGACCTTGAATTTTCACCTGCAGTCAGTGGTGCACAAATTAAGGTGGATTTGGATGTCATTTAGCTGAAAGCACATGCCAACAGCCACTGTTTTTTAAGCTGGAATAATTGGATGGAGTAAGGATGGATTGGAACCCCTGTCAAATTTGTATTGTCTTTGTTCCAATTGAATAGATTTGCACTCTCTGTTTGTCTTGGTAAGCACTCTCACCAATTTATAAAGGGATCTATCTATAAAGGTTTTTGCACAAGATTCTCACATGTTCCTCACATTTTTTAATTGGATTTAATTGGATAAAAACAATCCTATTAGAAAGTTGTGTGAAAACCTTTATAAATAGACCCCAAAGTGATGGGAAATTCAAAATTTTACCAAGACGAAATGAAAGTAAATCTTCCAGTAGGTATATCTGTTTCCTTAATTTGATGAAATTTCCTTGTTTCTATAATTAGTCTTCCACCTGTGAGAGAAGGCACTTGTGGCACAAGACTTTATATAAATAGTCTCCCACCTGTGGGAAAATAATTTCTATACATAATCCCCCACTTGTGGCACAAAACGTTCTATTGTCTCCCACCTGTGTGATAAGACTTTCTATAAATAGTCTCCCACCTGTGGGAAAATAATTTATATAAATAATCCTCCACTTGTGGCACAAACCGTTCTATAAATAGTCTCCCACCTGTGGGATAAGACGTTCTATAGTCTCCCACCTGTGGGAAAATACTCCATAGTCTCCCACCTGTGAGAAAAAAATTCTATAAATAGTCTCCCACCTGTGTGATAAGACTTTCTATAAATAGTCTCCCACCTGTGGGAAAATAATTTCTTTAAATAATCCTCCACTTGTGGCACAAAACGTTCTAAAAATAGTCTCCCACCTGTGTGATAAGACTTTTTATACATAGTCTTCCACCTGCGGGATAAGACGTTCTATAAATAGTCTCCCACCTGTGGGAAAAGACTCCATAAATAGTCTCCCACCTGTAGGAATAAGGCTTTCTATAAATAATATCTTACCTGTGAGAAAAGACGTTCTATAGGTCTCCCACCCATGGAATAAGGCTTTCTATAAATCACTTCCTATGGCCTCTGTTTAACAGGAAATTAAATACAGACGATATACGAAAATAAAAAATTATCTGAGAATGGTTTTAAGCTTTCACTATTCCTCTTAAAACTAAAAAAAGAGTTTTTTTCTATACATACACTTTAAAGTGAAACTCTATTGTTAAATCTCTTCAAAGTCAGCTACATAGGAAGAATTTTAACACGTTTTATTGAAGATGCTGCTTCCGATCTGTAGATATTGAGCTTAGTTTCTCCCATGCACTTAGTAAGAGGTTCTGCCTTTTAGTAATGACATACTCAATTCTGCTTTAAAATATGGTGTGTTGTACACCCGGCACTTTTGTAATGCATAGTTATTGTAAAAGATCCATCCAGTGCAGTATACCCTACAACGTTGCAAGGGATATCACTCTTCATTCAACCGACTGTAATTTTACTACATCCTCTGCACTGATTTCTAGAAGAGACATTGAGCCAATTACATGAGCAGGGGGATTACAAATATCGGAATTCCTGTATACAAACTTAGTACAGCTGATGTGGTTGCAGAGAGGATGCACATTTCAGTTGTAGAATGTAATGAATGACTGCAGATGAAAAGATCATTTTTACTGACACTAATGGCTTGTATAGTGATTTTGTCATGGTTTACCAAAGCTCAGATTTTCCTTATGAAGACTGAGGCAAGCAGTAAAAGCAATAGACCTGATTATAACTTTGTAGAACATTGGATACTTGGCTTCTGGGATTTGCCCACCCTTGCCTGCAATGGGATTAGGGATGCTAGCTATAGAATGCTGCTTATAATAATCATGCGTTAAAGCAGTATTAAACCCAAAAGCAAACATTGAATATATCGCAGCTGACCAATTCTTAGATGTGATGGCTGCATTAGTTTTGTTTTTCAAGAGTTCTTTCTTCGATTTTCTTCCTGTGATCCAGCCAGTAACTCTGTTGTTTTTCAACAGAAAAGCTGTGTTGTAGTTACAGGGATGAGACAGACCATTTAACACTGGCAAGGGTGCTTAAAAAGATCAGGTTTAATTTACTCATGTAAAACCTGTATCCCAAAGGGGAAAAAAAGTGCTTTCTGTAACTGCTTATAATGTATTAGCTGGAGTTAAGCTTCGCTGTATTTAAATCTGCAAGTACTTCTAACACCTCCCTTCCCCCAGACTGTCAATACAGCTGTCCAAATATGCCCTCTGTGCTCCTTTATCCAGAGTGGTGTCTGTATAGTGCAGGAGGGGTGTTACTGGCCAGATTATTAGGGGAAAACAGAGGGAAAATGTTTTTCTTCTTTTTGGCTTGTTGTGCAAACTTATACATACCTGAGCCTGATCTCGATTTAATGCTGTGCACAAAAGCAGTGGCTCTAGCTGCTCTCTTCTTCCTCATAGGCTGAGAGCTGTTGACTCCCACTGCTGTCAATCACAGCATGTGAGAAGGGAGTGGGGTTAGGGCCAAGCTATGTTCTGTGTGTCAATGTACACACCGGACTGGTTCAGGAGTGAGCCTGTACAAGTGCCTCCATAGAAAATGGCTTGCTATGGGGGCACTCGTGCAGGGTGGAGGTGCAAGAAGTTCCGGCAGGGGATCCGAGAAGAGGAGGATCAGGACTGCTCTGTACAAAACCACTGCACAGAGCAAATAAGTTTAACATGTTTGTTATTTAACCGCCTCCCGCCCGACATTTAGTAAATTGACGGACGCAAGGCGGTTCTCTCGTTCTGGGAGGATGTCATATGACGTCCTCCCATTCTAACCACGCATGCGTGGCTCTCGAAGCACGCAGCGCGGCGATCGGCAGTGCGCTGTGTCCCTCAGACACAGCGGATCACCGATTCACGGAAAGAGCCGAAGATGTCGGCTCGGTCATGTGATCAGCTGTATCCAATCAGTTGCATAATAGGGAAATGCCGGTTATAGGCATTTCTCTCCCCACGAGCTGTCACGCTGACAGCTCGTGAGGAGAGGAGAGCCGGTAATCGGCATTCCTCGGAGGGGACATGTACACAGATCTTCAGAGCACTGATGATCAGTGTGCGCTGATAATCTGTGTAGCCCCAGCAGCGCCACCTGTCAGTGTCCATCAGTGCCACCTCTCAGTGTTTATCCATGCCACCTGCCAGTGCCCATCAGTGCCACATTTCTGTGCCCATCAGTGCCACATCAATACCACATATCAGTGCCCATCTGAGCTGCCTTTCAGTGGCACCCATCAGTGCCAGTCAGTGCCACCTATCAGTGCTGCCAATCAGTGCCACCTATTAGTGCAAGTCAGTGCCGCCTATCAGTGCCAGTCAGTGGCACCTATCAGTGTTCATCAGTGCCGCATATCAGTGCCCGTCAGTGCTGCCTATCAGTGCCGCCTAACAGTGCCAGTCAATGCCGCCTATCAGTGCCAGTTAGTGCTGCCTATCAGTGCCATATATGAGTGCTGCCTTTCAGTGCCCATCAGTGATGCCTGTCAATGCCCATCAGTGCCACTTACCAGTGCCTCCTCATCAGTGCCCATCAGTGCCACCTATCAGTGTCCATCAGTGCAGCCTATCAGTGCCCATCAGTGCAGCCTCATTAGCACACATCAGTGAAGGAGAAAAATCACTTATTTACAACATTTTATAACAAAAACTAAGAAAAAACGCTTTCAAATTTTTCAGTGGTTTTTGGTTTGTTTAGGAAAACATAAAAAACCCAGAGGTGATTAAATACCACCATAATAAAGCTCTGTCACAAAAAAATGATAAAAATTGTATATGGGTACAGTGTTGCATAACATTACATTTTGTTCATAAGTATTATAAGTTTTGTTTATTTAAATAATAATTTTTGCATGTTAATTCTTATTGGTCAAAATAAGTAGCGGTATGGCAGAGGTGGGTCATTTGCCTATATAGTTGGTACTTTGGTTGCATTCACACTTGAACTGAGCATCTTTGGTAAGCTTTTTTTTAGCCCATGGGAAGCTGGTTACTAGGGGGGAAAAATTTATGATATGTGGCATTTGCACATTTTTTCATAGGTGTCCATGCAATTTTTCGGCTTTCCCATTGAAATCTGTTGGGGCATAGACATTTGAAACTTGCAACTCAAAAGAAGATTATGTACTTTTTAAAGCTTACAGCAACATTACCCAGGTGTGAAGCACAATTGAAAACCAGGGGATTTTGGATGTTGGAGCTAAAAAATGTTCAGGTGTGAATGGAGCTTAAATGTTTTCCCTTTGATCTCAGATAGTTGGGAAGTATGTTATGTGGAAAGTTTTAGTAACTTATCTTCATCTGTTTTTCTCTTTTAAGAGAACTCTAGGTTTGTTAGTGTGAAAAACATTTTGATAAAAAGAAATATATATATATGTGTGTGTGTACAAATTGTGTGGATACATACAGTACAGTACAACTATAGTCTGATATAAAAAAAAATTGCAATTCTGAGATTAAATGACCTGTTCTGTCACCTACACATGCTGCTGCACAAACGAGTATTATAATGGGAGGCATCTTTGTTCTATCAATGCCATTTACTAATTTGCTCAGCCACGTCAATATATTTTTCTGAACTTCAGATAATGTATCGTCATTGTCTATTTGACTTGCTTAAAGTGTTGGTCAGATTTGTTGCCTTTGTTTAGTTGGGCCATTTTTCATCTGCCGGTGTTAAAGATTAGACCAAGGCAAGACGTGCCCTTAGACAAATCTCAGAATCCATTCAATTATAATACAAGATGGAGATATATATTTTTAAATATATATCAGTGCAACCGATTGAATGGTCCCAACATTGCGTGAGATTAGCTGAACCTTAGCATTGTGTTGCCAGGGTGGCTATGAAGAAAATGTGATCTATTCTCGGCCAGAACATGGAACAAGACATATATGATAATGATATAATGTTTCCTTACGCCTTCAGGTTGCTTAGCACATTAAGTACACTAGTTATACAGTACAAGCGTTGTCTGAATTTATTTAGCGTGACATTATTATTCATTAGTGTTTATATGCTGTGAAAAGATATAAATGTATGCTCTTGCAGACTATATTGTGTATGCAAAGTTTTTATTCACTGCCAGATAATGAGCATTAGTTAAGGTTTTTTCTCCTTGTCCTGGAAACGATAACTTCGCTGCCGCAGTTCAGTAATGATGTATAGGCACCCAAGGTCACAAATTGGTTTGTGTGATAAATGTTTCTATCTTGTGCATAATTGCTTCCACCGAATGATGTAGTATTTCCATTAGTCCTGTATGTCTTTTTACATGGCACTTAAACTAAGCATTCAATGCATGTGTTGTTTTGGTGGGTAGGGGGAGATTGGGAGGAAAAAATTGATTGCCACTAATCGTTATTATTATTAATAGTGGATGCCTGTTCGAGTGTCCAGTTTAAATAAATGTGGGTGGCACATCCCCAAACAACCCTGATTATTCTATTACTAGCAGTGCAAAGTAACAAAAACATAGGATTTTTGGTAAATTTACATTCATGGCAAACAGAAAGAAGAAAATCTGCCATGAATTAATAATAAGCTAGTGTTACAATTAGTCATTCACTGTGAATTAACCCCTAATGCTGAAAAAGACATTTCATTGGCTTATTGGAATGGAAGCCCATCCTACCAGCTACCGATCACTACTCTGTACTTAGGAGTGCACAAGTGAGCATGCACCCAACAGAAAACAATAAATTATGGAAAAAAATCATCAGTATCTATTGAAAATAATTCATATAAAATGAAACTAGGAAAATTGTTGAAAAATATCTTTACTTTTTAGCTTGACAAATGATTTGTAGTTTTGGCTGCCACAGTTCTACAAGTCAGTAAGATCCCTCTGTTAGTTCCTGATTTACCAATACTGTGTAATGGTCAGCTCATTGTTGATTGAAGAGAGGTGATGATGCTGATTCACTGTGCAATAGGAAGGCTGGAGGTAGGGAAATGACTTTGGAAGCTGAAGCGGTATTAAACCAAAAACAAAAATGTAATATATTGTAGTTTACTAATCCCCAGATGTGGTGGCTGAATTTTTTTTCTTTTAGGCTTTTTTACCCTATGTTGTCACCTGGTGTTCCGGCCAATAACACATATCTCCTGTATTAGAGTGCCTACACTCTGGATGAAAGGGGCACAGAGACACCTTTGGACAGCATAATTGTTATTCTGGAGGGAGGGTAGTGTTAGTTGTAACAGTAGATTTAGATACTCTAAGAAATTGAAGCCAAAATCCAGAGAACACTTTAAGAACACTTTAAGCTTTTGGGAAAAATTTAGTATTCTTTTTAGAATTAAATTAAAGCATTACAGCAGCACTGAATTACTACCATGCATTGCAGTGGCCCAATAATAAAGTGCCAAAAACGATTTGCCTAAAAAGAGGACAGTAAAATACACCTCCCTTGGCTCACGCTTTTATTGCCACTTGCATAATGTAAACTCTTCCTCTTAAAGAGGAAGAAAAGCCTAAAGTTAGGTATACACTGAGGGGGTTTTTTTTGTTCAACAAGTGGGTTGAAGGAAAAAAAAAACCTAACAGATTTCTGCATCCACACAAGCTCAACCTGTCTAACCTAACCTGAATGAAAGTACTGGCCCTTGTGCTGATTAAAAAAAATGTTTTGACTAAACTTAAGCTTTAGGGTACAATACAAATTGAATAACAGTTACAGTGTATTTGTTGTGTGGATTTTTTCTGTATAGCGTGATGTGGTATTATCAATGTATGTGCTGTATGTCAACAGTTTATTAAGTATATATATCGCTGAGAAATACTGTTATCACAAACACTTAAGCTACTCCTCAGTTCTGTTCTGACATCATCTCTAGGTTGTATAGTTGGTGAATGCTGATTACAGAGGAAGGCGGCTTGAGCTCAGTTCTCCACACAACAATATAATTGAAGCTTTGTCGTGAAGGCATCTGCCTACAAAAATCAACAAAGGAAAAGGAACTGACTCCGTCTGACAGACTGAAATAATGTGTCACTGGGTAAAACAGGGTCAGCTATTTAGGACTTTGTGAGTCATATTAGGTCCCTGTTTTCCAGACAGTCATGTTTTTGGAATTTGGCACAGTTAAACCTGGTTGCCTTCCAGGGCACCATTGTTCTGGTCACCATTTGTTGGAAAACTAAACATGCATGTCAATTAATGTAGCAGATCCTGAAAATTAACAGGATGACATATTCTTTAAAACCCAAAATGATCAATCAAACAATTTCTGGGGTAATTTCTTATTGTTTTGAAGCTGTTGTCAAAAAAACAACTTACAGAGAGCTGCTACAAGGCCTTACCCAACATTCAGGTTGGGGTCTTGTGGTTCGACTGGCACAAAGCTGACTTTAGTTGCTGCTTGATTTTAATTGCATAGGCACATGTGCATGCAACAGAGTCTGATTGGTCCCAATACTGGCCTTTCAGCTCCCATTCCAGTGTCAGTTGTCAAGGATATAAGGATGTAGATTTTGCCTCCCTTTGGGAAGATTTTCATCCATTTCCTGTTATATCTCTGGGACAGAAAGTGCACAGAAATCTTCATTAAATGACTCAACAAGCAATATAAAACTGGCATGGCTTCTAACTTTGTTCCCTATCCTATCTAAAAGAAAATATTTTGACCAGAGTTCTACCAAGAAAATGTTATGCTGCTGTAATTCTTATTTCCTTTGTTATATCCTAAAATGAATGTTTTTTATTGTAACCTCAGTATGCATTTGATAGTAGTAGTAACTTTATTGATGTTTAGTGTTATACAGCAGAAAACATGTATTGCTTAATGAGTTACCTGGATGCATATTAACCTGGCATTTATGGCAGGAAAGTTATTCTGCTAACAAGATGCACGCTTTAATCTTGCACTGGAACTACATTAACATATATATTAGCTGTATAAAGCTGACTAAATCTTGGATTTTTAAAGATTTATCAGATTTAAATGCTAATAGAACAAATAGAAGACACAAGATCATAGTGGTAATACAAAGAGTTCTCTGTTGGCTGAAGGTATCATGATTAAAGCAACTTACACAGTAGTTTCATCAGGCAGTTCAGGTCAACATTTTATGGCAATATCCTACTATATTCTTTAATATATTTTGTATATGTATGCCATTTTATTCAAAGGACCATCTATTTCCTGCACCAAAAAACTGAATGACCTAAGGAGCCAGATGTCATATGAGTGATTGGCTCTATCTTCTGTTAAATTTCTTTCGTATATAGCACACTGTTTTGTTATTTGAATCTTGAAACAAGCAAAATAGCATACCTTGAAAAGTAGGACCTACTGAACAATAAATACAGATGCCAAGTCATGAAAGGAGTTTGAGCTCTGAGGATAGCAAAAACTGCAGTGTGCTTATTAACATAGCTGCATAGCATGGATACAGAATGATTAACACTCTAATTAATAGAATTTTTGAGTTGGGAAATAGACTGAAGTGCATAGCATATAAAATATAGAACGACTGGTTTCTGAATACACTGATTATATTTGTATATGGCTATAAGTATATGTAGAATTGAAATACGTTGTCCTGGAATATGTTAGCAGCTTTTGTGTAATTCCATAAGTGTGCTGTCATGAAATTTCAAAGAGAGTATGTGCGCTAACAGGTGTATAAAGTCTTCACACAGCTAGGGCATTATTCATTCTAGGATTAATTGCCTGCTAGCATTGTAGGATAGATTTTCATGAAGCTCTCTAAGTTCTATGTTGACAGGACCCTCCCTAGTAACCAGTCCATCTCACTAAAGCCAGCCATACATGGATCGAAAGTTGGCTGGTTCAGCACAGACTGGCTGAGATTCGATCCATGTATGGGCAGGCTAATTGTACCCAAGTCGATTCATTGATTGACTTGGGTATAACCAGCCTGTTGAATTTTTTGATATTCAGTTGTCACCAGCGACTATAGCTGCTAGCAGTAACCATTGTGTTCTGCCCACCATGAAGGTGCCCTCTCCCCTCCGTCAGCAGAACACAATAGTGCTAGAGGAGGCATTCCCCCATCGATACTGCCTATGTTGATGGGGGAATCTAACAATTTTCTTTCCTTCCACCAATGGTGAAAGAAGAGAAAATCAAGTAATCTATAGGCTGCTTTAAAGAACCATGAAAGCTGTGTCAATAATAAGCAAACAAAGGCTACTCCATGATAGCCTTTATAGAGAGAAAACATAGCTCCATTTACTTAAAGGGGATTTGAAAGGAGATCAATGGAAAATACTCAACTTCTCAAAAAGAATGGATGTTTTTCTTTCGTATACCTGAGGGATATGATATTTTTTAAAATAAATCTTAAGGCGTGTGAGACCTATGATTGGGCTTTGACAAGGAAACTATATGCTTGTAGGGTTGAGGTTTATGTTATCCTTAAATCAGGCCCAAAAATACTTGGAAAGAATTTTAAGAAGGTAAATGAAAAGTGTATATGTCTTAAATTTCAGATACAAGTCAGCAATTTTTTTTCTGCTGAGCAGGGATAAATACTTGCTGAAGTTCTAGCAAATAATCTAAATGGGACAGTTCTTATACTTGCTTTTTGCCAGATTCTACTAAACATTGATGTAGATATTTTATATAGCCCATAATGGATCTCCACAGTCACCATAGTGCTATAATTTTCTAAGTTGAAAACAGAGTTTCTTTGTAAGTGAAGTAGTTTTGTTTCATGCCTTTCTAGGGATATATACTTTATTTTACAGGCAAGAACAAGTTAACTGAAGCCAGAAACTGATATTTTGAGTTGGTCAGATGTCCCTGCTGAATCTACCTTGGCAATTCCTAGCAAACAATAGTTTTTTTTACTGATGGATGTAAACATCCAGCCTTGTATCTCAGAAATGGGCATGTAACCCCCTCAAAAATACTCTTGGCACTAGGTTTTTCTCAGGCAAACAATAGCTGTTATCCAGACAAACACTATGCAAATTCTATTCACTCCACTGTCATGTCTTATCAAAATTGTGATAAAAACTAGTGTTGCTGTATTAAAAAAACCCTTTTAATATATATGTCAACCAAGGGTTAAAAACTCACTTGAAGTTGAATACAGCATCATAAATTCCCAATCAACCATTACAGTGCAAAACATCAAATCATAGAATAAGATGAAAAAACATAAATTGGGAAAACTATAATAATAGATAAACTTTATCTGTAATAATAGATAAACAAGTAATCAAATCCCAAGTGTCCAAGTACACTCCACCATGTTAAAAATTGAAACAAAGTGGTTGATTTGCTAAAGGCAAACAGACTGTGTACTCTGCAAGTGTAGTTGCTCTAGAGATTAGTAAATGTGGCAAATCTCTGCTGACTTCCATCATCCAATCAAGTGCAAGCAAAATGCATTTTTTTTTTAATTTTTCTTGCATATGATTGGGTATTCTTTGAAATGGGAAGCTACACTTCATTTACTAAGCTCTGGAGCACCAACATTAGCAAAGTACATTGTCTATATGCCATTAGTAAATCCACCCCAAGTGTCCAGATATAAAAAACAGCCACAGTGATCTTCTGCTCTCACTGCCAATGTTGAAATCCAATTATCTTCACTTTAAATCTCTCTTTTGAAACCATCCTTCTCTGTGCAGTCACCTTGTGCTTCATTCCACCACATGGATGGATATACACTCACCAATTTATTTTGCCATCTTTTTTTAAGAAAGGCAAAATGCACTTTGGGAAGCTTTCCTTGCTGATTCTGTTCTTCTTAATAGAAGCCACCCTCCAGCTCAAGGTAGGAAATCATCATCCAGATGCACATGCCCTCAAAAAAGGCACACATGTGATACTGCTAGACTACAATCGATTATTCATCAGTATCTACATATACTCACATTTTCCCATTAAAAGCCTGTCCTGCCTTCAGCTAATAATGGAATCTTCTATTCCTCATACCAGTCCATCCCCCACAGTTATTACCTTTTGTACCACCAGCCGCTTTCTCTTAGATTGTAAGCTCCAAGGAGCAGGGCCCTCCCAACCCTCTTGTATTGAACTGTATTGTTGCTGTATTGTCTCCCTTTATATTGTAAAGCGCTGAGCAAACTGTTGGTGCTATATAAATCCTGTATAATGATAATATAATAAAATGTAAAAGCATTCATTAATTGTTAGTGTGGTCTTCCACTAGAATCTCCAGTGCTCTTAGAACGAAAGCAGAAACAGTTGGCTGTGCTGTGTTTCTGTGTCTCTGAACGCTTTGGATCTGTCAGCTGACTTGCACACAACATCTGACTCAATGCATTTTGTTGCAGAGACTACTTTTTCAAGAGAATAAACAGATGGGGCATGGGTGATCCCCTTATTTATGTGCCAAAGTGACACCCCTATACTTCAATGGATATCGTCCCTTAGTACATAATACTTACAGATTTAAAACTACATTCGTGAATATGATCCAACAAACTCTTCTGGATGAATCAACCAGTGAATACAAAAAAAACTTAAAACCAATGAAAAATGTCTAAAACAACTTACTCAGTGTGACAATAAATATTCTGCAAAAGTCAAAAGGAATCACAATAATACACCCCCCCAAGAGAAAAAATCTCTCTCTCTCTCTATATATATTTATATGTGTGTGTGTGTGTGTGTGTGCGTGTCACTCAACAGCGAATTATACTGAAAAAATAAATAAACAGTGATTTTAGTTAGGTATAAACACAGTTTTTTTTTGTTCAACCAGCTGGCTGAACAATAAAATCTAACAGATCCTATCATCAACACAAACAATATTAATGCAGAGATCTCTCCCGCTGTTCTATTGCATTCTGACAGGGGAGACTCAATCCCACCAGAATACACTGATCAGCGCTTTCAGCCATTGGCTGAGTGAAATAAAGCTTTAAGATGTCACTAAGGTACCTTTTTTGTGTAGGCAGAATGTTTCACCTCTGACCAAGGGCCTTCATGGCATCCTCATGTCTAGTCATCATGTCTACTGTAGTATATAGGGAGACCACATCTGCTGTAACTAAGAAAATATTTTCCCCCTCCAAATCTATGGTGTCTTTCAAAAACACCTGTGTCTTCATCACGCTATCTTGTAAAAATATATCAAGATATATAAAATTCCCCCAATCTAGCTGTTATCAAGCCAATGCTGTTAACCAGGTGGGTTAATAGCATCTTTATGGATTTTTGTTAAAAAAATAACTATTGGCAACCTACAAAAAGAAGGATTTAATTCTTTCCCCTCCTTTTTAGTATCTTCTGTTTTTTTTACCTTTTTATGTCAATTCTATTTTATATGCCTTAGGATTTTTTCTCAGAATATCAAGAGTCTCCTTATTCTAAAGTAATCAATTCATTTTTCATTCATAAGCTACTTTGTCTAATATTACCACACCTCCACCCTTATCCACAGAGCAGATAACAGTGTCTTATCCCTTTTTTACAGGTCTTTCATGCTTTTCTCCATATAGTCAGGATTGTTATAATTATTAGCAACCAACGTTTCTGATTCTTTCAATACCCTTCCGTTAAAGGATTCTGTATAGCGGTTATTATTGCTCTGAGGATTGAAAATGGATTTGTTTTTAGCCCACTATCCAAAACATTTTGAACCACAACCTCTTCTGAGGTCCTATTTAGAAGATTTCCTCCAAACAAATGTCTTTAGGTTCAGTTTTCTAATACATTTGTATGTATGTATAAAATCTTCAATTTGGCTAATGGTTTTTTGAGTGTACATTTCAAACCAAGATTCAAGATATTTAGTTCCTGCTTATTTAAAGTGGAACTTTCCCCATAACAACTTGATAAAAATAATGTTCTTTAGCAAGGAACATATATTCCACATTAATAATAATGCTGCCAAAATTAGTGTGTTGTAAATTGCCTCCAACACTGTTCCTGTTTCTTCTTGCTGGAGGCTGCCATTTTGCTGAAGCCTAGAGCCCCTGAGCAGCAGTAAACCTTTTAGGCTATCAACAGATCAGCATTAATGGCTCTGATTTGCGGCACGGTGCCTAAACACAGAGATCAAGTGAGCATGTGCAGAACAGGGAGCGACAGTTTATTACTGGATTTAAACAGTATAGGCATTTATTTTTAATGTGTTAGACAGGTATACCTGAAAAAGGGACCAGCCTGAAGTGATCTATCAAGACTTAATCTTTTGGCTAAAGTTCTATTTTAAGGTAGCACGGCTAAGGTTAAAAAGGACACTCTTTTACGACTCCTTCCTTCTTTCTTTGTTTTTGTGTCTTTCTTCCTGTCCTACAACCTCTGTATTTTTCTTTGTCCTCAAGGGCCTTGACCCATGTTGCCAAATCCTCTTTTCTGTCTTCCATCTTGATGGTCTTGGCACCCACTCCCCAAAAAAGGAGTTGGGTGTTTGGGAGTTTTAAATACAGACATATACAACACAGCCAATCACTGCTCCTTGAGTTTATTGGCCAGAGAGTGTTTAAAGGAAATGTGTCTAATTATATTTAGTCATATATTCTGTTAATATGGTTTACTGTTGTAAAATAAGAAATTCTATTGCAGCACATACTTTGTAAAGAACTCTTCTACAGAGGAAATGTACATTTCAAGAAGATCAAGAAGTTGTACAGAAAATAAAAGTAGAATATCTTGTTTACACATCAAAAGATATAAATAATACATAAAAATAATCTTGGAGAATGTAACTTCTAATTGGAAACAGGGGCACGATATTGTGTATAAATATACCTCTGTCCCTCACTAGCAAATCCCATGGCTTTCATTATCTGCTTCCCAACAGTGTTTCAGCTACAGCACGATTGTAGGTCTGGTTGTGATATCAGCTGTGAAGATGGGAATCTTGTGACAGGTATAGGAGTTTTTTTGTAGAATAATATAACTGACTGGGCTGGTTCTGCATAAATGAAGCTGTTTTTAATGAGCTGTATCGTATCTCATAACGATAACCTCTTTATTAGTATACTTTAGTAGCAAGAAATAAGAAAACCTTTTTTTTATTTAGCTTGGGAATTATTCTACAATCAGGATAGTAGGTGAGGAAAGCATAATGTGGGTGCAGCTCTTCAAAAAGAACTATTAAAGAGAACATACAGGGGGGTCTATTTTTGTTTTTCACATTCACTTTGCAAATGTTTTAACATGCTTGCAAGCATAGCAATTAATACCATCAATGTCTGTATTATGTGTGTAATAGTTTCCTTGTTTCCTTTTGCCGGGCAAAGGAAACATTTCACAAAATTCAGACCAAATTAAAAAAAATAGCTATAAGAACATTCGATCATGAGAGTTAACATCCACTGATAGAAAATATCCTAATTCTGTAGGCTAAGAACATTTGATGAGCAGGTGAAATAGTATGAGGAAGACTTCTGCACTACATATAGTCTATGGAGGATCTTGTGCAGACGACGAAACGAATGGGTGTTTGGCTGAACAGACCTCTAATTGCATAACACCCCTACTACATAGTACCACTACTTGTTCACACATAATAAAAAATTCCCTTGCAAATAGACAGTCTATTTGCCTTTAGTAAATGAATCCCTATAAGTCAGGTATGTATTAATGCAGATTGATAGGCCTACTTTAAAGTAGGTTTTCAAAAATGGGGTTTTATTCAAACACTTAGTAGTCCCAAAATTATCTTGCAAATGAACACACTATTTGCCTTTAGTAAATCAACTATAAATCAGATATTTAGTAATGCAGAGTGATAGCCCTACTTTAAACGGAGTCCCAGCCAAACATTGAAGCTCCGCTTACCTGCCTTCCCCCTGCAAGGCTTCACTGACGGTTTTCTTTAGTCAAGATGGCAGCACCAGCACCCGACAGCCAACTGAAAAATCAGCTCGAGGGGAGGACAACGCAGGATCCCTGGACAGGTAAGTGTCCTAATATTAAAAGATGCTGCTGGCTTTTATCTTTTGGGAGGGGGCAGAACTCTTCTTTACGTTGACCCTGCTGGAACATTTCAGCCATTAGGTAGACTGTAGTAGATTTTGTCAGTCCTTTATTATGGGTTAAAGTAGATTTGATTTTAGGCCCTCTTTAATGTTAAGGGTTTATGAGGTTTTTTTGCATAAAAATGTTGAAATGCATGATTTCTTAACTTTGGGGAAATCAAAGTTTGTTTAATAAGAAAAATAGTGCCTTGTCAGTTTTTCAAACCACAGCTGCTTTTATCACACCGTCACTCTTATTAAGCATTTGACATGCCAAAAAGAAATGGCTCTGAAACATATAGGCGAATGCATTTAATCCTTGTTTTGCAATTGTGTGTGGGATTGGGTATTGAGAAGCAGCAAGGCAAATAATGAAGGCATATGTTTACCTATAATTCTTTTTACCTTGGGAGAAGGATTAAATAGGAACCGTTTGGCTGTTGTCAAATTCTTAACAGTTGCTTTCAAGCATGAAACAGTCCTCAGGCTCTCCAAGGATTTTTTCAGCAGCAAGAATAGGGAGGTCTTTAGTGCTAATGGCGTGGAGATGTCAGGCGTAAGCAATGGGGTGCTTTGCAGTCTCTTTAGTCACTTAAGAAGATAGAACATCAAGTAGCTGAAACGTATTGGTCTCCACTGGTGTTTTGGGAGTGGTGCAAACACTGGTGAATTAATAATTCAGGGATGTTAGGATGTCTTGATGCTAAACTCTGGAAGTAATCTGAAAGCATGATTCACAGAAGGCTTAATACCAAGAGAATTTTTATTTTGGTTTAAAATCAATCTGTCCTCAAGAGAGCATTTACTAATGTAGAAAGAAAATACATGATGATCCTGCATTGCAAGAGCAACTTGCATAATGATTTCCACAGCTCCAATTCATTATTAGCAGTTTAGTGGCAAATCAGAACTTTGATTTACGTCCTTGCACTTGAGGACCCTTACTTTAGAGAAACCATTTCAAAGAATCTTTTTTCTCTCTTTCTCGATAGCAATTGCCTTATCTTACATTTGGTTTAAAAAAAAAACATGGGAATGATGATTCTGGCTCTTGCATAATGATTAGGTACGTGAATATCAATATGTAAACTCTTCATAGATTTGCAGGTGCAAACAAGTAAAATTAAATGCATATCTGGCTTTGAGAGGGTTAGTTGGATTTGTTTTTGGATTTCTACCAGTAGCTGAAAAAAGTGCATACAATGACAATGAAACATAGTGCCCCTGTAACCCAGCTGAACCTGTTTAAATTGAGTTGAATAAACCAATCTGTGGTAATTTGAGGACATGCAGCCTTGTGGCTTTTGGAATGAGGTTACTGAATGACATGGCCAGATTTAGGGGGGTGCTGGGGTTGGAAACACCCCCCCCCCCAGATTGAAAAATTGTGATATATGTGTACAAAGTATACATAAACTAGGCACAGATTATGTTTAATCATCCCCCTTTAGCTCTGGTTCACACTGAATGCAACTATGGAATTGTGCTACTTCACTTCAAGCAGCACTGTTTCAAAGCTGCAGATCAGTGCGATTTGCACGTCTGATTTCACTGAGGCTTGCAACTTCATTTAACAGAAGTCAATGAAAGGCACAATGAAATCGGAAAAAGATGCAGGAAATATTTTTTAAATTGCGCTACTTCAAATGGCACTGATTAAGATAGTGCCATATAAATACATTAGATGTGACTTCAGGTGCGATTTGTAAATTGCATGTCACACTTGAATTTGCACTGGTGTGAACCAGGACTTAAGATCCTCCCACTGTTAGGCAGAATCAGTCGTACTAATGACCTTTGAACTCTGTGTCACTTACTACTGATCCCTTTCCTCCTCCCTTCTGATCCTGTACACTGCCCTGTTGACCCCTTTCCTCCACCCTGTTGACCTCCTGTACACTGCCTTGCTGACCCCTTTCTTCCACCCTGCTGACCCCCTGTACACTGCCCTGCTGACCTTCCATCCTCTGCCCCCCTGATATTTTTTACTGCACCCCCACATTAGACAGGCTAGATCTGGCCATGCTGAATGGTGACATACTTTTTCACCTTATGATAGAAACAAGCAAGTGGCCTCACGCTGATGACATTACTTAGCCACCTCAAAACACACTAAAAGCTCCCACCTACAGGTCGCCCCTCTCTTGTATGACTGCTAAAATTTATGATACTGGAAATCAGAAATCAGTGAATTATAGAAAAAGTCCAAAATGTGGAGCTCCACTTTTTCCTAGCCCTGGTTCACATTGTATGCAACTTTGAAGTTGTAGACTAGTGTGATTTGTACCTCGTATTTCACTGCAGCTTGCGACTTCATTTAACAGAAGTCAATGCAAGTCACAATGGAATTGTAAAAATTAGTGTATGAACTGTTTTTGAAATCATGCTACTTTAAGGAGCACTGATTAAGACAGTGCCATAGAAATACATTAGATGCGACTTCAGGTGACATTTATAACTTGCATGCCGCACCTGAATTTGCTCCGGTGTGCACCAGGGCTTACACACGGTGAGGAAGAGCCAGAACCCCAAGTCATGTTTTTTTTTGCTGTCTGTGTCACCAGTGAGATTTTCCCTCACTTCCTGTTTCTATGTCTCAGCAGGAAGTTAAGAGACAATTTTCACAGCAAGGATATATTTCCAACAGGGACATATGACGCAATAAAATGCTTTCTTTTACAATATGAGAGGAATGAGTCAGGGCCTCTATTACATTTTTAGGACATCTCACTAACATCAGCACAGAACTAAAAATTTACAGTTTTTTTAAACTTTTAGCAACTTTTTATTCAACTGCATGTCTTCCTTGCAAAGAGCACTTTTTATGAAGGAAGCTGTAGAACAGCTTCTAAGAATGGAGGAGGGGTGGTAGAATGGGCAGGAATTTTAGGCTCTCTTTATGAGTGCCTTTGACAGGTCCAGCAGCTGTAACAACCTTCCATAGCACCAGACGATAACAGTTTTGGGGGTGTATGTGGGGGAATGAGGGGTCCTAGGATGAAAGATTTCAACTAGAACACCTGGCATCAGCAAAAAGGACACTTATCGGTAAATATAAGTACCACCCACTTTGCTGATTTAAGAAAAAAGTAACTAAACTTAGGCTTTAAGTAATGACAAGCTATCACCATATTAATGGACCCATAGCTGTATTTAAAATTGCCCTAAGCTATGAGAAGGTGTATAGGTGTGAGAGCTTTACTGGATAAAGATCTAGATCAATGGTCTCCAAACTGTGGTTCAAGGACCAGATGCTGTCCTGTGCTTGCCTTTATCCAGCCATTGGGGCACCAATGATGACACCAATGATGGGGCACTATTCTTCCCACAGATGCCAAGATGGGGGCACTATTCCTTCCACTGACACCAAAGGTGGTGCACTATTCCTCCCACTGATACCAATGATAGGGCATTATTCCTTCCATTGACACCAATGATAGGGCACTATTCCTTTCACTAATACCAATGATACAATGATTTAAAAAAAAAGGGAGACAGCAATATCACTTTAAAGTCTACAATTTAAAGTTTGGAAGACAATTTACCAGAAGATTAAACATAATTTTATCTTCGTGCTTTAATAATACCTTTACAGAGTTACAATAACAATGGCTACTTCTTGACTTCTATTCCTTGACGTACACTAAACATGTACAGCTTTTCCAGGCTGCCAGGTCACAGAGCCTACGGCTCTTCTTTGAGCTCCCTGAGCTTCCATCACTCTTTGGAAAGATAGAACATGTGGCCTAGCCCCAGGCTGTCTCCATTCCAGCCTTAGGCCCAATGAGACTTTGACAAATTCTCTATCTCTCTGGTCCTTACATTTAATTTATATCATATTTTCTGTCTAACACTAAAGTATCATGCAATTCAATGAAATTCAGCACAAACAACAAAAACCCACATAACAAGTGAAGGGGAATAGTAAACCAAAAGGACTTTTAAATAAGAATTCCTAGTTATTGTAATATATATATATATATATATTGGCCGCCTGTTTTTTCTCTAGAGCAAAAATAGAAAAAACTGCTTGACCTGTGAAGTGCAAGCACCTGGAGGCAACTGCGCATACAACCGAATATTGAGTAGTTCTGGAAAGCAACCTCTTCATAGCTGTGCAGAGGATCAGTGGATGACAGGGACTCAAATTATTTTGCAACAAATGAGAGTCTCTCAGACACATATAAACCTAAGTACAAAAAAATAAATTTTTCGATAACATACAGTGTATGCTTTTCTGAACACGGAATACAGAAAGAGAGCTGCCTTAAGAATATATAATTGCGATTGGCATATATAGTTCAGAGGTCAAGAGTACATAATGTATGTACAGAGTGCAGCAGCCATAAGTATGTAGCATGTAATGGGTGTATATCATACAGTACAGTGTACAGAGTATTGCATTCAGCAGAATGTATTGTACATTGTGTGCTACATAATCCTGACTGCTGAACTCATTGCTGCATGTTGCACACTTCTGACTGCTGCACTACCAGTATACAAAGTGCAACATTTTGGAGTACATAACACACAGCATAGAGTGCTAGCATTCTGGAAGAAAAAAAACCTAAGCAAAACTCTTCCATGGTAAGCCCCCTAAAAATGGCTAACCCTCCCTACCCCTTAAGCAGCTCTCCTTCCCCCACCCCTCTTCCACAACTCACCCCACTGTACCTCTTGTTTACCGCTCACTTCTGCACCCCTGCACTCCCTCGTCCAACATTCACATCTGCACCCCCTCATCCACTGTATGTTTTTGCACCCCTCACCAACTGCTTGCCTGTACACCCCTTTCATCCACGACTAGCCTCTTCTTCAACTCGCACATGACTTCCCTCTTCTCTCCCTCATCCTCCACTCCCTTCTGCATCTACTTTTCTACCCCTCCCTTCTGCACCCTCTTGCTACTGCTCACCCCACTCACAAACATTGCAGATTATTTCCCTTCCAGCACCTCACACTCATACACAATACAGATTACTGCCCCTTCCCATAGTCATATCCATTGCAAATTGGTTCTCTCCTCCTCCTCTCACTCACAAACAATGCAGCCCTTTGCACCTCACCACCAACATACAATGCAACCTCCATGCCCCCCCACTCAGAAACAATGCAGCTTCCTGCCCTCCCTAAAAGACAATACAGACCCCTACACTCAATGCAGCTTCCCGCTTCCTCTCCTCATCCTACTTCAAAGCTGAACCTGGGCCCTCTGCTTTCTGAACGGGGCCCAGACTTTGTATAGGTGTACTGTCTGTAACCTTTCATTCTCAGCCCTGTTAAACACTATGAAGAAATGCTGAAGCTTTGACTGTCAGAACAGTCTGGAATTCAGTTGTTAAAAAATTATTTTGTAATAAATGTTTTATTCTTTTTTTATTCATTTTAGCAGCTGCATCGTTTAGAAAAACTTTTTTCTGCATAATTTCTATCAATACTGTATCAATATGACATAATATAAAATATTAAATGCCATCATAGTTTTTCAATTATGATTTATTATTATTATTATTATTATTATTATTATTACTTATTTATTTGTATGGTCATCACTGGTTTTATATATTTTTCATAGTACTCTCATATTGTGTAGCCCTTGTAAAGGGGCTGAGCAAAGACCCTGAAACGTATTGGCTGTTTGATTTACTACGTTTTGGAATAAATTCTTCCATTTGGACTTTAAGATTACGGTATGACGCTCCAAATTTTTGGTCCAAGCATTATTCCGATTGCCCAAGGTTTTCTGTGGAGGTCCCTTGCCATATATAAGCAGCCTACACACCACCCAAATGTCTCATCGAGATCATAGCAGTAGATTATTGTGACATTACCAGTCATAGATACTGAAGGAAATCCACCTAAAGTCCCGGTGCCATTCAGTCCACTATACAATGGTACATTTAATGGCAGCACCTCCCACCCTGTCTATAAAGCCACACTTGCTTGCTAGGAGCCAAGCTAGTATACCTGCTGGATTTAGTAGGAGTCTACCCTGCAGACTCAAAACAATGGGTGTGCTTGGCAGCCTCACCATTTCACTGTCCTAGTGAATTATTCTGTTAATTATAATTTTTCGGAGTGACAATAAAATGAGTAAAATTAAAGAGCTGACATAGATGAAATTACCTTTATTCAAAATGGTCTAAAAATAATTTGTGAAACTAGTTACAATAAAAGAAATAGTTACACAATATAAAATACAATGTACATAATAATGTATAATAATAATAGTCAGACTATGAAATGACAGCATATTATTTTGTATTGGTCTACTTTAACATTGGTCATGCTGCACCTTGCCTCTACACTGCCTGCCAATTAGTACCTCCAGCTTTCCATAACAACTATGACTCATATAACTTGAGAGTTACTATTTAGCAGGTTATGGCAGTTTAGGGGCATGCTGGCTCAGTGATTTCTAAAGCAAATGCACTTTTGTGATTGAGGTGCATGTCTTTCATTTTATGAAAATTAAGAGAACTCGTTAATCTTTAGGATTTGCAAGGTCCTACTAGATTTTAATGACCCAAACCTTGACCATACCACAATGTGTAATTTTTCTTTTTCAGTTTAATTGCGTTTTTGAAAAATTATATTACAAAACCCACTAATGTGGAAAATAGTAGCTTTTCTCTAACAAATAGAATGTGTTCATTTATTTATGTATTATCTTTTAAAACGTTTGTTGTCTTTTATTCACCTGCTTTTTGTGTGTAGGTATTTTTTTTTATCACTTAGCAGTATGAAACTGCAGAGCTCTGAGAGGTTTGTATATTTTGTCTATTTTTTTTTTCATCTGAAGGATAAATACTCTTTTGTTTACACTTACATTTTTTTTAAAAAAGTGCCATTCTATTCGGTAAAATATGGTTCATTAACATGGGTCCATTATTCAATAGTGGGCTTTTGCTAGAGT
Organism: Staurois parvus; assembly: GCF_062004578.1. Classification (NCBI taxonomy): domain Eukaryota; kingdom Metazoa; phylum Chordata; class Amphibia; order Anura; family Ranidae; genus Staurois; species Staurois parvus. The sequence continues at coordinate 1,037,399 of NW_028317893.1, forward strand.
GTAAATGACCCAACAGGAACTTATCAGAATCAACAATAAAAGTGGATTCCTGTTTTTTTTCTTTTTTTTTAATAATTAGTACTCATTTTACTAAATAACCCCATCGTCTCCATTTTTGAAGATGCTGCTTCTTTAGGGTAATGTACAGAATATGCAGAGGATTACTTTTAGATGTACCAGCTGGCTGAAACTAAAGTGTTTGGTAACTTAAGCTGGACACACTATTCAAAATGTGTCTGATTCCTGCTGTCAGCACCACTTACCTTGTGAAAAGTCGATCATTCAATTTAGTTTTGTCAAAGGAGGAAATTGTCAGCTGAACAGTGTCTGAATCCATCAATTGCAGTCACTGTTCAGGTATCCAGCAGCCACAAGTCCTGCTGGCCGCTGAATTCAATAGCTGACATGGGGGATTCCTTTATCCATCCTTTTTAGCTTGGTTGGGTGAATCAATTAATTTCTCCTGTTCAGGCCCATTGTGTATGGGTGGCTAGAGGTGTATAACTAGCCTTAGTGTTCGGTAACTAACTCACTGGAAAAATACTGATATTTAGAGTATAATACCTACTTAAAAATTGCATTCGTATGTACATACCCCATAAAGATTTCCACTTTACATGCAAATTGCTGATGGCGCATCCACTGCAGCTTTTGAATTTTAGATGGATCATAAGAGACAACTACAGATTTCACCTTCATAGCAACCTTTAACCACTTGACCTCCAGAGGATTTACCCCCCTTAATGACCAGGCCTCTTTTTGCTACTCGGCGCTGCACTAATTCAACTGCTAATAGTGCGGTCATGCAATTCTGCACCCAAACGAAATTTACGTCCTTTTTTTCACACAAATAGAGGTTTCTTTTGGTGGTATTTGATCACCTGTGCGCTTTTTATTTTTCATGCTATAAACAAAAAAAGGCCAAAAATTTTGAAGAAAAACAATATTTTTTACTTTCAGCTATAAAAAATATATAGTAAACTCAAAGTTGGTTATAAATTTAGGCCAAAATGTATTCTGCTACATGTTTTTGGTAAAAAATCCCAATAAGTGTATATTGATTGCTTTGTGTGAAAGTTATAGCGTCTACAAACTATGGTATAGATACTGCAATTTACGCCATTTTTTTGCTATACAGCGCTGCGCTAGTTTAATGGACAATTGCGCGGTCATGCAATACGGTACATTTTACATCCTTTTTTACATCCTTTTTTTTCCCCACAAATTGAGCTTTCTTTCGGTGGTATTTGATCGCCTGTGCCGTTTTTATTTTTTGCGCTATAAAAAAAAAGGCTGACAATTTTGAGGAAAAAAAAACAATATTTTGGACTTTTTGCTATAAAACATGTCCAGTAAAAAAAAATGTAAAAATCAAATTTAGTCATAAATTTCTGCCAAAATGCATTCTGCGACATGTCTTTGCTAAAAAAAAAACCCAATACGTGTAAATTAATTGGTTTACGTGAAAGTTGTAGTGTTTACAAATGGCGGGAAAGATACTGAAATTTTTAGGTTTTTTTTATACTAATAATGGCTGTAATCAGCGACTTATGGCGGCGATCAGTGACTTATGGTGGCGATCAGTGACTTATGGTGGCGATCAGCGACTTATGGCGGTGATCAGCGACTTATGGCGGGACTGCGGCGGACATTCTGACATTGGGGAGTACTGACTTGGGGTCACTGACATCCACAGTGACAACAATACAGTGATCAGTGCAATAAAAAAAAAACACTGACACTGTATTAATGGCACTGGGGAGGAGGGGGTTAAGTTTATTTTTCAGGGAAAGGGTTAACTGTGTGAGGGGAGTGTTTTACTAGGGGGCGGGGGTGTGTACTGCAGGGAACACCGCTGATCGGGAGAGAGAAACTCTTCTGTCCCGATCAGCTGGTCATGGAGCTGTCAGGGAACTGACAGAAAGCAGAGCTACTGCAGCTGTGCTCTCTGTCAGCGATTGTTGCCGATCGCCGGGACATAGCCGGTAACGACCGGCTGTGACCCGGCGACTGACATCTGCGGCTGTGATCGTGGTTTTGCCCAGCCGTGCCGCCCTGCTGCCGTGTTTATACAGTGGCTGGGTGGCATGTGGTTAAACTCATGTGTTGTAGACTCATACATATACAACAGCACATAGATCCATTGAGCACAGTAAGTTAAGGGTTTCTGCTATGTTTAGAAGGTAGTTGTGAGAGATGGGGATCCCTCTATGTTTATACTCAGGAGATTTCAGTTTCAATATATATTATTTACAGTACACATAGACCCTCAAGACACCAAATCAGTAGCTTTGGAAAGTTCAAGTCAACTCTTCTCTATTGAAAACCTAATGCTACTTTGTGCCATTGGCTGTAAACCCTGTACAAAACTATTTCACATACATACTATAGTCATTTAAACAGTCTGTAATCTAAACTTTTTTTTAGCTGTATGCATAGAATTATATTTGCATTCTAATGTCAGTAACTATCTGTAAGCAGTATAATAATTGTTTTATTATTTATGAAGATCCCTTGGGTGCAGTAATGGAAATGCAGAGAGCTGTCATTCTGTGATTCTAAAAAAAAGGCAGATATACATACAGCAAGTCAATAGATATACAAAAAAAGGACTTGCCACAGATAGTTATCTCTCAATAAAGCACCACGCAGCTAGCCAGCCAAAGTTCTGCAGTAGCATAGCATGTACTAAAATGGAGCATATTTACCATCCAATAAGGTTTTAATACCTTCTGGTTTTAGTTTCTAGCAGTCATTTTGCCATTTAACCGATGTTGATCTTGGTTATAAAACATCTACTTTGTTATAAATGAATTTTTGTAGGTGTGTATATATGTACATATATATATATATAGAAATATAATTTTTTTTCCATAATAGGATAGCAGTCGATTCTGCCTTACAGAGCTGTCATATTTAATTTTATTCCCATGTAGCCAAGCTAAAGATGTTAAAAGTAATGCATATGGCTTATGCCAAGACTGATTTAAAATGCCATGTAGAAGGATTTCACTTGAGACTGAAAGCTAAGATTGGGTTGAGTGAAGTGCAACCTGTGCTCTGAGTAGATGCTTAAAATATAACTCTTGCTTACAATGTAGTATCTTTTCCATATGTTAGGTTTTTAAGATTAAAGGCTAAGTTCACCTTTTGAATAAAATTGACTATGCAGGCTTCTCTTCGTTCAAAATGCAGAATTTATACAGCTTATCTGAGCTTCCAGAAAGGGTAGAGAGCTGAAGTTACTCAGCAGACCTCAGTGAGGACAACTCTAATAACTGATTGGAGAGAAGGGACACCCCCCCCCTTCACATAGCGCACAGGAACAGAGCTGAGGCTGTCAATCACAGGCTGAGTGCGGGAGCTCCCTGTCACCTTTTGTCTCTTATTGTCAAGAAAACTTTTTAGAAGAGATTCATGTTGATAGCAGAGGAGCGAGGCAGAAGACAGAAATTATACTTGGTGCTCTGGATTGGGACAAGTACACACTGTAGAGGGATATGCTTTGTTCATATTTCATGTCTGAGGTTTAAAACCATTTTAATCAATAAGTAACTAATCCTGCTCCTAACAATGGGAGCTTAGTGTCAACACTGAACTGAAAAGATACTATCCCCAACCATACTCTGTTGCTCTTCTGTAGATGACAATCATTTGGACCTATTCATGAAAATCTGTGGCAAACTAGAGTATGTTCTTATAAAGAAGTTATATTTGTGCTGACAGTTGTCGTAATATGTACAGGGTTAATGTGTGGTGAAAATGCTAGCTAAAAAATACATTACTTAATTTAAGTACATGGAGTCAGTTCTTGAAAAAGTTATTTTTTTTAATTACAAAAACCTACATCTGTAACTCCCCACCTGAACTACTAATTGTTTTCATAGCTCCAAGTAACAGGTTCTTAACTGATTTGTTTCTCAAATCCTAATTAAGTTTCCTAAATTTCTAATTAATATCTACTTAACTCTTAATTGATTGTTCCCTCGGACCCAAGTTTGTTCCTGTAAACACATAATTCCCTGCTTCATTTAAGGCAGAGTTTAAATGACCAAGTGTAAAACATTGGTAAACAAACGTGTTAATATTACTTGCTGAGCGAGAAATATTTTCTTCCTCATAAGCCTCATGTGGTTTTGAGGGTTCTTTATTTGGTATAAAACAAAATAATGCTTAGTAGAAAAATTTGGTTAACATTTGGACAAATGTTTGAGAAATATGAGGTTTTATGAAAAGTGTCATCTGCAAGAGGGAGTTATATATTGTAAAGTCTTTCTCATATGTAACCAGTCTGTCAACATGTCCAAGCCAAGAAACATCATTTCGCCAAAAGTTTTTGGATACCTGAACATCACACCAATATATGAACTTGTTGGGTATCCAATTCAAAACCCTTAGCATTAATATTGAGCCTCCTCCTTCATTTCCTTGGAGCTCTAAAGGCTTCCACTCTTCCAGAGAGACTATCTACAAGATTTTGGGGTGTGTTTGTGAGAATTTGTGTCTATTGAGCCAAAAGGGCATAGATATTGGCCCGTAATCAGTGTTCCAATTCATCCAAAAAGTGTTTAGTAGGGTGGAGGTTTAGGCTGTCTGCTTACTATTGGCCATATAGCTAGATGTGATGCTCAGGTGGCCACAGCATTTTAGCAATATTGTATTGAATTTCTTGATGCCTTTCTCTATGCCTCCCATCTGTCTCAATTTTGACAGTTTCCAGATATTATAAATGTCGATAGTTAAAAGGTGGATGTGATTTGTCAGATCTGGGTCAAGACACAAAAGAGATACATGAATTCCGTTATTCAGTTTTCCAAGTATACTGTAGAATATTGTGCTTTTCTGTTACTCTCTCTATATAGGTATTGAAACAACAGTTTTATGTTTCCACATGGTTTATCCTGTAAATTGCTGTACTGTACCTTAGTCATTTCTTTATATGCTATCTCACTATTATGTGGTTAGCCACAAAAGGTGGTATCTACAGTTCTGAAAGACCAGTAATTAGTAACAGCCTGTAAGTAAAAAAAAGTGAAAGTCACAAAAGTTATGTGTTTTGATTAGCTATATAGTAACCTGTTTAGCTTTGAAGTAAGTCAATGGTGTTGATTTACTAAAGGCAAATAGACTGTGCACTTTGCATTTGCATGCATTTTCCCTGGAGCATAGTGAATGTGGTGAAGCTCTTCTGATGTTCATCATCCAATCATGTGCAAGCAAAATGCTGCTCTTTTATTTTCCTTTCACCTAATTGGGTATTCTTTATAACATGAAGCTTAACCAACATTTACTAAGTTCTGGGCAAAATTAGTGCAACTGCTGTTCAAAGTGCATAGTCTATTAACCTTTAGAAAATTAACCACAGTGTGTGCTGCCAGTGTCTATATCAATATGTGCTGACTAATAATTCACAATGGTTTCCATTTAAGGATGTTGTGGGATTTTTATAACAGAGAAACATATTTATACCAATGTGTCCCGTGCACTTTGACTATCACACACATGTATACAAATATAGAAAGTTTATGAACAGAGGAGTCTGGAAATACAGTAAACCACTAACCATCATAGTAAGCTCTTTGCTGGCCTATAATTTAGCAAATGCAGTCAGGCATAGCAGAGTTTACAAAACACATCCATTTCTCAATGTAAAATCCTATTTAAAAATATACAATAGAAAACATAAAGTGTAAAGGGGATTGGTTGAGGACACCAGGCCATATCACCATATGTAAATTCCACTTTTGTATTTATTGTGGTGTTTGAAAACCCCTAATACTCAAGCTGTAAATCTACCTGCCGAGATTTTCATCTCTGACACGGCAAATTCTGATTAATGTCCTAGATCAATTAAAAGACTTTATTCACCTTTGTATTTCACCCTTCTAATTCCCCTTTCCCAAATGCAGTTTTCAAGAAGCTTTGCGTAAAAGTGGCCATGTATAACAGGCAGGGAATAAACACAGCACACAGCAGAAAAATGAATGAGAAGTCACCATCCAAAAAGAGGCACTCATAGGAGTTGATTTACTAAAACTAGAGTACAAAATGTGGTGCAACTAAGCATAGAAGCCAATCAGCTTCCAGTTTTTTTGTCAAAACTTAATTGAACAAGTTAAAGTTAGTCTGGCACATTTTGCTGGCTGATTGCTAAAAAGTGTGGGAAATTTGAGTGGAGAGTGAAAAACAGTTTTACTTTTGACTGCTGGTGATTGCTAGTGCTTGTAGTTGTTTTATTTTCTTCTTTGGGTCTTGCTAGAAGCTTTTACTTTTTTAAATCACTTTTTCTGTCACTTTTTAAATAGCATTTTGTTTCTTCCTTTCCTTGCCTTCCTTCAGTCTGCTAATTAAGGGGAGGGGTTAATTGGTCACAGGCGCTACAGGAACTAAATAACTTTCTGTAGAGCTCACTCTGAGCTTGTTCTTTCTTGAGCTTGCCTGTATTTTGCTTGCTGGACCTTTAACACAGTGGACTTTTGATTAAATGGAGTTAAAAAACCGGAGTTGAAAACAGGAGATTAGAACAATAGTCTACTAACCTGTAAGTGACAACTGATAATTCCTATTAGTAATATTAATATTGTAACTGGGATATGAGTGCTAGCAGGGTGGAAGGTTTTGTGCAGTGTATAGTGTGCCGCATGTATGCAGCAATGGAGCAAGAGCTCCAGGATGGATACCGCTGCGACAGATATGAGCGGGTTGCCCTTCTGGAAGCTCATGTTAGAGATCTGGAGGAGCAAGTTGCAAAACTGGGCAGAACTGACAACCTTGAAAGGGGTCTTCTGCTCCCTGAGCAGGTAGATAATGGGATTGATGTGGAGGGCGGAGGGGCTAATCAGGATCAGGTAGGAAGATGGGTTACTGTAACGAGAGGGAGTGGTAGGGGCTCACAGAAAAGGAATGCTGGCCCTGGGTTCGTGCACCCAAATAGATTTACTAAGTTGGGTGAAGATGTGGGAGTGGCAAGCTCAGGGGTGGCAGCCCTGGATGTCACTGCTATCACTAACAGCCAGGAGGGAAGACCATCTGGGAGGGGTGGTAAGGGTAGAGCAGGAAGGCCTAGACAGTTGGTGGTAGTAGGGGATTCTATAATCAGAAGGACTGATAGAATAATTTGTCGCCAGGATCACCTCAACCGAATGGTTTGCTGTCTCTCTGGTGCCAGGGTTCGGCATGTGGTAGACCTGATTGATAAATTACTGTGAGGGGCATGACCCAGCTGTCTTGGTCCATGTTGGAACCAATGACAGAATACATGGGAGGTGAAGGCTCCTTATGAATCAATTTAAAGAACTAGGCTGAATGTTGAAGGGAAGGACCTCCAAGGTAATATTCTCTGAAATACTACCTGTGCCATGCGCAACTCAGGAAAGACGGGGAGATTAGAGAACTCAATGCATGGCTGAAGACCTGGTGTAAGAGGGAAGGATTTGGGTTTCTAGAGCACTGGACTGACTTTTCATTGGGGTGCAACCTATATGCTAGAGATGGTTTGCACCTAAATGGAAGAGGTCTGCTATGCTGGGGGAGAGGTTTCTTGGGAGGCTGGAGGAGTATTTGAACTAGGATTGAGGGGGGGAGGGAGAATTAGATTATAATAGGGCAGACAGATCAGACAGGGGTCAGTCCTTATTGGTGGGTGGAATGGGGAGAGATGGGGGGAGGGCTATGGCAGATGATAAGAAGGTTTCCATGTTACAAACAACCAGTGGAATTGGTATCATTTGTATGAAAATAAAAAATATGCAAAATACGTGTACACAAGGTGTCAATTGAATAAATTGTCACCAATGGCAGAAGTCTGCCAAGCAAAATAGGTGAGTTGGAAGCTTTGGTGCATAAACAGAACTATGATTTAATTGGTATTGCTGAATGTTGGCTTCATTCTTCACATGACTGGTTCATTAATATTCCTGGCTATGTTCTTTTTCGGATAGATGGTAAAAAGGAAAGGTGGTGGTATCTGTCTCTGTGTGAGAAGTGATCTCAGAGCAAGAGTGAAAGAGGACCTAGTTGATGGAGAGTGTGATGAGGCTGAAGCATTATGGGTGGAACTGCACATGGAGGTGCGTACTACATAGGTAATCATTGGAGTTTGTTATAAGAGTTATAATGAGGAGGTGGAGACTCAGCTCCTTGCACAGATAAAAAGGGCTGCAAGGGCTGGGACAGTGATAACAATGGGGGGTTTTAACTACTCATAAATTGACTGGAGTAACGGTACTGCAGGAACAGTTAAAGGGCAAATATGTATAAACCTACTACAGGACAATTTTATGGTACAGTTCATAGAGGCCACAGCTAGGAATGATGCTCTGCTGGAGCTGGTAATCTCAAACCATGCAGAGCTTATTATGAACATCCATATAAAAGAACACCTGGGTAGCAGTGACCATAGCATGATTTCATTTATTGTTAGCTGTAAACATCAAGCACATACAGAAAAAATAAAAACGCTCAGCTTTAAGAGAGCTAATTTTCCAAGGCTGAAAGCTGCTCTCCAAGGCTTAGACTGGGAGGAAATATTGGCATCGATGAACACAAACAGAAATGGGAGTTCTTCAAAAAGTCTATTTGTGAACACACTGCAAAATATATTCCCGTGGGCAACAAGTTTAAAAGGCTTAAAATCAAACCTATGTGGCTTACGGACAAAATTAAAAAAATCTATAGATAATAAGAGTTTTTATTAAATATAAAAATGAAGGAATGCTATCATCGTTTAAACATTACAAAGAATATAACAGATATAACAAAAGGAAAAAAAGGGTTGCAAAAGATAGCAGGACAAACCCCCAAAAATTCTTCAAATATAATATTAGTAAAAAGGTCAGGTCCAAGCATGTAGGCCCTTTACAAAATAATCTAGAGTGGGTGACTGGGGACAAAGAGAAGGCAAATTTATTAAATACCTTCTTCAGCTTTGTGTATACAAAGGAGCATGGGGGAGCTCTTGTCATAATGAACGTGGTATTGACACAGTTCCAGATGACCCACATTGGCTCACAATTGATATGATCCAGAAATATTTAGACAGAATAAAGGTGAATAAAGCACCTGGACCAGATGGCATACACCCACGGGTCCTTAAAGATTTGAGCTCTGTAAATCCAAAGCCATTGTTTCTAATTTTTAGGGACTCTTTAATGACTGGCATAGTACCACTGAATTAGCATAAGGCCAATGTGGTGCCTATATTTAAAAAGGGGTCAAAATCAAAAGACCACATAGATGAGTTCGTGCTGGAAAAAAAATATTTTAAGCAACAGACAGCATGGATTCATGAAAGACAGAAGTTGTCAAACAAATCTGATTTCTTTTTATGAGGAGGTGAGCAAAACCTTGGACAGAGGGGTGGCAGTGGATGTGGTATACTTGGATTTTGCAAAAGCGTTTGACACAGTTCCCCACACGCGGCTAATGTGTAAGGTAAAGTCTACAGGCTTGGAAAAATCCATATGTAAATGGATAGAAAACTGGCTAAAAGATTGTATTCAGAAAGTAGTGGTTAATAATTCATACTCTGAATGGTCTAGGATTGTCAGTGGTGTACCCCAAGGTTCAGTGTTAGGACCCTTACTTTTTAATATGTTTATAAACAATATAGGGTCTGGGATTAAAAATACCATTTCAGTCTCTGCAGATGACACCAAGCTGTGCAGTGGAATAACGTCCTTACAGGATGTCTCCAACTTACAAGCCAACCTCAATGCACTGTTTAATTGGGCAACTATGTGGCAAATGAGGTTTAATGTTGATAAATGTAAGACTATGCACTTGGGGGCTAAGAATATGCATGCATCATACATACTAGGGGGGGTACAACTGGGGGAATCAATGGTGGAGAAGGATTTGGGAGTTCTGGTAGATCACAAGCTTGATAATAGCATGCAATGCCAAGCTTCAGTTTCTAAAGTGAGCAAAATCCTCTCTTGTATTAAAAGAGGTATAGACTCCAGAGAGAGCTATCATATTACCCCTGTACACATCATTAGTAAGACCTCATCTGGAATATGCAGTTCAATTTTGGGCACCAATTCACAAAAAGAGCATTGGGGAACTGGAGAAAGTACCGAGAAGGGGAACCAAACTGATAAGAGGCATAGAGAAACTCAGCTATGCGGACGGACTGAATTTATTCTCTCTTGAGAAGAGGAGATTAAGGGGGGATATGATCAACATGTATAAATACATCAGTGGTTCATATAGTGAACTCGGTGTAGAGCTATTCACCCTGAGATCATCACAGAGGACAAGGGGGCACTCTTTATGTCTGGAGGAAAATAAATGTAATCTCCAAATACGGAAAGGTTTCTTCACAGTAAGAGCTGTGAAAATGTGGAATAGACTCCCTCAAGAGTTGGTTCTGGCCAGCTCAGTGGATTGCTTTAAAAAAGGCCTGGATTCTTTCCTAGATACACAGAATATAACTGGTTACTAACATTTATAGGTAAAGTTGGTCCAGGGAATATCCTATTGCCTCTCGGGGGATCAGGAAGGATTTTTTTCCCCTGCAGGAGCTTTGTTGGTTTTTTTGCCTTCCTCTGGATCAGCTGTGGGTGTATGATTTTAACTTTTTTTTATGGTTGAACTGGATGGACTTTTGCCTTTTCTCAGTCAGACTAACTATGTAACTATATATCTAGATGCTGATTGGCTACAATGTACAGCGGTACCAGATTTTGCACCCTCCAGTTTTAGTAAATCTCCCTCACAATCTCTATTTTACCTGGCTGCAGAGTGTGTTCTTTATTCGATTAGGTTTTCATTAGTTACATGTTACAAATACAGTATGTTTTCTGTGAAGAGTAATTCTAGCAACAGGCAAACGCAATCTGAGCTGCTGCCAACAAGTTTACCCTAAAGGCCCATTCTGTGTTGTGCGCTGCAATAGGTTTTACAACGCATCACAGTGTTTTTTTTTCTAAACTTTATTAAACCTGCCAGCCTGACAGTTCAATTAAATCTCTACACAACAGTGGGTTTCAACACACTGTACTGCATAAAAATACAAAATATCCTACTTTTTTCAGTGCACACCAGTGCAATGTGTTGGTGTGAACTGCAGCAATGGAATATAAGGCAAAGTGCCTTGTCTATGCATGTCTGTATAAGTATATTCATACTTACTTCGTGTTGGGCAGTACTACCGAATGCAGACCAAAAGTGCTAGGGTTAACAGGGTTCAATATGGACCCAGCATCAAATATATGCTAATTGCATTTTTAAGTAATGCGTAAATGTACCACTCATAGGTTATTTTAAATAATCAGATGGAGCAATAAATGTTTCCTTTTTTGACAATGGCTTTCATCCCAGTGTGCGGCTTCTGCCCTTTTTCTCATTGCTTGAGACTTGTGGGTATTTATTATCACTCAGATGTCATAGTACACCCCCTGACACTGCCTTAGGGCCTGTGTCAAAAGGCTTTCAGTTTGTGTTGATGGACGTTTGACATCAGTTTGAGACACTACGGATATCATTCATTGGCAGGTGCATTTGACCTACAATTGACCTTCTTATGACCTGCTTCAAGCGGGTTTTGCTTTCCTTTAGACTTGTATGAAAATGCAAAATCCATTTAAAGTGAACAAAACCCATTGGCACAAGCCTTTAATCTGATTTTCTTTCCATAAGGATGGAACATTTTTTGTTCGGCCATCATCCAGAGTCATGTGGTCTGAGATGCTGTTCTTGGCAGTGTTCACGAATGTCTCATTCCTGGTGTAGCTTCTCATACTGTGATTTGCTACAAAGTTTCAGTCTGAACAATCATTGGGAGAAGAGACTGCTTGCAGCAGACTGATGTCATCATGTCAAATTAGTCAAAATTACTTGATTGGAGTTTAGGGACAGCATTCAGTAATTAAACATATAGCTTTTTTTTAAAACAATTATACTGCTGCTGTACTGTATATTGTGACATGTTTGGAATAAATTCATACAGATGTGTAAAGTTACTGAAAGGTCAAATTGTGAGATCTTTGCATTCAGTGCAAGCAGATTTTCACAGACCATCCAACTGGGTTATTGGAAGGGCGGAAGGATTATTATTCTGTAATATGGGTTTTGCATCTCCTCTTCTCTTCTCTTCTCCTTTCATCATCAGTCACATTTAACCTTCTAAGGTAGGTTTGACTCTGATTGTTGGTCATGAGAAGCTTCTTAGAAGCTTCTTATATGGCACTCAGTGAAGGTGCAAAGTCAAAGCTATAGGAACGTGTTTCATTTTCAGACCTTGACTGCTAAATTGATAGTTGGATGTTAATTGGCTGCTATGAGCAATAATACATTTTATCATGACATTACGTATTATTTATTCACCACCAGTCAGATTTTTCAGAAAATAAAAAGCATCTTGTTATTGCACTTAATAAAACCTTTATATTTAAAATTTACTATTCAGTTATATTGGACCCTTCATATAGTATAAGTGGTAGCTACAGTGGGGATCGAAAGTTTGGGCACCCCAGCTAAAAATTTGTATTAATGTGCATAAAGAAGCCAAGGAAAGATGGAAAAATCTCCAAAAGGCATCAAATTACAGATTAGACATTCTTATAATATGTCAACAAAAGTTAGATTTTATTTCCATCCTTTACACTTTCAAAATAACAGAAAACCAAAAAATGGCGTCTGCAAAAGTTTGGGCACCCTGCAGTTAATATCTTGTACTGCCCCCTTTGGCAAGTATCACAGCTTGTAAACGCTTTTTGTAGCCAGCCAAGAGTCTTTCAATTCTTGTTTGAGGTATCTTTGCCCATTCTTCCTTACAAAAGTCTTCCAGTTCTTTGAGATTTCTGGGCTGTCTGTCATGCACTGCTCTTTTAAGGTCTATCCATAGATTTTCAATTATGTTGAGGTCAGGAGAGTGTGAAGGCCATGGCAAAACCTTCAGTTTACGCCTCTTGATGTAATCCCCTGTGGATTTCGAGGTGTGTTTAGGATCATTATCCATTTGTAGAAGCCATCCTCTCTTTAACGTCAGCTTTTTCACAGATGGCATCAAGTTACCATCCAAAATTTGCTGAAATTTTATTGAATCCATTTTTCCTTCTACTCGTGAGATGTTCCCTGTGCCACTGGCTGCAACACAACCCCAAAGCATGATTGATCCAACCCCATGCTTAACAGTTGGACAGAGGTTCTTTTCATTAAATTCTGTGCCCCTTCTTCTCCAAACGTACCTTTGCTCATTCCGGCCAAACAGTTCAATTTTAACCTCATCGGTCCACAGAACTTGTTTCCAAAATGCATCAGGCTTGTCTATATGTTCATTTGCAAAGTTCAAAAGATGATTTTTGTGGTGAGGACGTAGACGAGGTTTTCTTCTGATGACTCTTCCAGGAAGACCATATTTGTACAAATATCTCTTTATAGTGGAATAGTGTACCACAACTCCAGTGTCTGCCAGATCTTTCTGGAGGGATCGTGCAGTCAAACGTGGGTTTTGAATTGTTTTTCTCACAATCCTGCGAGCTGTTCTGTCTGATATTTTTCTTGGTCTTCCAGATCTTGATTTAACTTCCACTGTTCCTGATGACTGCCATTTCTTAATTACGTTCCGAACAGAGGATATTGACATCTGAAAACGCTTTGCTATCTTCTTATAGCCTTCTCCAGCTTTGTGAGCGTCAACTATTTTCAGTTTCAGTTTTCTAGACAACTGCTTAGAGGAACCCATGGTGCTGATTGTTGGGGCAAGGTCAGATGAGTCTGGGCATTTAAAACCTTTGAGATTGACATCACCTGGTCTTCCCAGACGATGATTGAGAACAATCCATGACACTGGCAGGTCTCAGCTTTGCAAAGGGGGCAGTGCATGCTATAAATTCTGCAGGGTGCCCAAACTTTTGCAGACGTAATTTTTTTGTTTTCTGTTATTTTGAAAGTGTAAATGCTGGAAATAAAATCTAACTTTTGTTGACATATTATAAGAATGTCTAATCTGTAATTTGATGCCTTTTGGAGATTTTTCCATCTTTCCTTGGCTTCTTTATGCACATTAATACAAATTTTTAGCTGGGGTGCCCAAACTTTCGATCCCCACTGTATCTCAACAATATTGCTTATAAGTCAATTTATTACTCCAGTGCAAAATTCAGTTTATACACTGATGGCTTTATCTTAAAGCATCTGGCACTGATATTAGATTGGAGTACTGACAAAACTTCATCACAATCCTCTATTGGGAAAGTCTTTGTACTGCAGGTAGAGTCCGCTCATCAGCTGGCGGGACCTTCTCTCATGTTTTGTCTGCTCCACCATGTGATCTTCCTCCAGATCATTCCTCCTTCCACAAATATTAGGTAAGGATGGTTCAGTATTAGCAGTGTAGCAGAGAGTGGTCATGCTGTAATAATAGGTGCTGGATCTAGCAGGCAAGCTGCAAAACGTTTGCTGTAAATGCTGAACTTAGATGTCAAGTGAAATAGGCTGTGCAATGAGCTTTGGACAAAGCAAACAAGCCACTGTTGCTATGCTGTAATGATTGAACATCTGAAATAGCTTTGCAATAGTTATGTAGGTGATTACATGGTCAACAATAAATTTTATGTACAGTACATTTTTATATATCGGCCCATAGTATTTTCAGTGTGATTTTGCCTCTCTATGTAAATCTTTTGAGGATGATATCTTATCTCTATAGTAGTATGCTGTGTAAAAATTACACTCCACACATTTTACATTAGAGAACTTCTCTACTTTTTTTTTTACTTGTGATACTGTCATTTCTTCTATTGTATTTGGGTGTCATACAGAGATTTCAGCACCGCTTTTAGAGTCTTATCTATCAGTTCAGGATTCACGCTTTAATCCTGGGCTAACACCAGCACTGCTAATGGCATCCAGTAGGGTGATGCATCAGAGGCTAATCCTGAGGTTTTAAACAAATGATTTGCTATTATCTCTTGGTCTTAGAATGTGCCACATCAGAACTCTGATGGATTAATGAAACACTGCTCCTGCTAATTGCTGACATAAGAGTATTTAGGTCATGGAGGCAATCACACGAATGCAAAGATGAGGCTTTTTCATAGCTTTGTAGTGTATCTGCAACTGTTCCTGAGTCATGCAATTCACAAACATTCCAAAATAAACTATTTACATTCCTGCATACAATTAGTTTGGAATGATTAGTTCTATACTTGACCAAAATAAAAAGCCAATGGTGAATCAACCATTTCCAGCTCAATTGTGAAGTGAGTCATATAAAACAAAAGATGGAGCGTCTCTCAAAGCACTGCAAGACTTCCCCCTGTAGTCCAAAGCACAGATCGGGTACCAATGATCAAACAAGCTTATCCAGGCTAGCAGAAACAGCAGAAACATATAGATTGCTATATTTATGTCCTTTAAGTGGGATGAAACATGTCAGAGGAGCATAGCCAGGAGAAGTTCAGGCTGAAGCCAAATATTTACCTCTCTATATAGTGGCTGAATTCTGGTGTGCAGCATTTCCACATATTGTTGATTGTGGATTATCATGCAGCAACCATTGGTCCACTGCTATCTAAGGAGCCAGTACCTTCAGTACAGAAGCAAACAGAAGTACATGTTGCATATATGACTAGGGTGACCACCAGGATTGAAAAATGCCAGTATAATTAATAGGAAATGAAAGAATATAGGGCCAGTATTTATTTGTCAGAGTGTCAATGTTAATAATGAAAAGGGATGAGTGGAGTGATTTTGGAGAATTTAGGTGTTTGTTTCTTAATTATTAAGAGGAGAATTGTATCGAGGGTAGTTTAGTTTATTTCAGTTAGTATGGTTTGTATTTTTTTCTTTTTTGTGTGTGTATAGTTAATTTAATGTGCTGTTGCTTTAAATTTTGGTATTTTTTTTCACTGCCTGTTTTCTTTCCATATCCCCCCCCCCCCCCTAAAATAATGGGACTACATTTTTTTTGGCTCAGGCATAGGTCTAAGATAGCTGAAAGAAGTTTTTGTAACCATCAAGCGTTTTTTTTAAAGCCCATTGCAAACACAATCTTAATTTTTGCCTCTCCCATTGACATTGCATTTCCCCAATTCTCCTGAATGATCTTGAAATTTCAGTGAAATAAAACCTCTCAATTTTGCTCATCCCCAAATGCTACTAAACTGACATCACCACACATACTGTATAACTAGAAACTGTCCACATGTGTCAGGAGCTTGTGGGAGGAGGTAGAACCTCACCGCAGGTCACATAATATTCATCTTGTACACTACTATAAACACTCTTCCACTCTGTAAAAAGCCATTGGGGCTGATTTACTAAAAGTGGAGAGTACAAAATCTGGTGCAGCTATGCCTGGTAGCCAATCAGATTCTAACTTTATCTTGTTCAGTTAAACTTTGACAAACAAAAAGTGGAAGTTGATTGGTTTCTATGCAGAGCTGCACCAGATTTTGCACTCTCCAGTTTTAGTAAATCAACCCTATTGTCTCAGCTACTAAATGCACACATTTATTTGTTCTTTACCGCTGTTTAGCTGTACTAGAACATATTTAATTTTTTCTTAAAGCTAAATTAGTATTTTAACTTATATTCAATAGAAACTTGAGGTGTACCTGTACAACATATCAAAATAATTCTGTTAAGTTCTTGAATATAGATACCATTAGATTATATTATATTTAGAATTATTCTTCTGCCCTCAGGGCCTCTTGAAACACTTATGCAAATACCAATAGTGTGTAGTGCCTGGTGACATCAGGTGGGGTGCAGAGGTGTAAATACCCTTCCCTTAGCTGGAAGTGTATGAAAGGGTATTTCTGCAGCATCCAGCAACAAGAACAAGAAGTATCCTTACAGTACAGTACAGTCTGACACCTTGTGATGCCTACTCTCTTGCATGCAACTTCACATTTTTATATTGAGATGTGACTTTAGTCATTTTTTTGTCCAAGACATGATTACTTTACTGAACTACCACGTGACCTAATTCAGTGTTGCACTTGAAGTACTTTGAAAAAAACTGAAGTTCCATAAAACATCTGTAATGTAATGTGTTGCAAGTCAGTATTATTTGTACTCATACCATCTGCTATATTGCAGATTACACCTGTCTTTGCAGGATGTTTGGATATGCTAATTTTAAAGTGTTTGTAAAGGCTGACGGTTTTTTACCCTCATGCATTCTCTGCATGAAGGTAAAAAGCCTTCTGTGTGCAACAGTTTCCCCAGCCTCCTTAATACTTACCTGCACCTTGTCGTGATCCAGCAATGTGAATGACAGCCTCTGCATTTCCAGGTCTCTACCTCCTCATTGGCTGAGACAGCAAGCGGGAGCCATTGGCTCCCTCTGCTATCAATCACAGCCAATCAGCCAATGAGGAAAGAAGGGGCCAAGCCACTGCTCCATGTGTGAATGGACACGCAGGGCAGCAGGTGCCCCCTATAGCAAGCTGCTTGCTGTGGTTGCACCCAACAGACAGGAGGAGCCCAAAGAGCCTGCGGGAGGAGGCTAGAAGAGGAGGATCCAGGCTGCTCTGTGCAAAACCACTACACACAGTAGGTAAGTATAGACATGCTTGTTATTTTACAAAAAAAAATATGAACCTTCAGAATGGTGGAACAATAGAAGAATCTGGAACTGTGTTTTAAAAAAATTGCACAATGGACTAACAGTCTCCAGCAAACTCTTAATAAAATAAAAAAACTGACCTAGCGCAACTCAAGACTTTGCACCCATTTAGATCTTTTCACAAGTCGAAGTGCATAATTTGATTAATCATTGTTGCATTCATTCTAAACATTCCAGCTGTAAATGAGTACACTTTGATATCATGACAAATTGTTTTATATTTCAAGGTCTAGATGATGCTCCAAAAAATAGATTTCAAATATATCTTTTTCTGCTGATTTTACAGACATGATTGGTTGATATAAGCAGCACCTCCGCTTTCATAGATTACTCATCTTCTATATTTAGGTGACTTTTAGTAGTTCAACACCTGCTGATCAGTAAGGATTGCTGGCTGTAGTCTCCAGTGGGATAGGATTTAAATCCTCAAAGACGTGTTCTAATTTACAAAAACTGATGTTTATTGGATAGAATCCAAGTTCAGAAAACAATGAATTTGAATGAATGTGTGTCTGTTTCAATCATTTATCAATTTAGAAATTGCATATTTATTTCCATCTTCTTCACTATATTCTAAGCCAATCGACTTGGATGAGTGATGTTTTGCTGTAGTGTAAAACCTAGTGATGGGTAACATCAAAACAAAATCTCAACTCTCTGTTTAAAACTGTCTCCAGTGACCCTCCTACTCTTTCATATGGAGATTTACATTGAAACATAATATTTCACAAAATACTTGAATTTCAAATAGGCTGCATCGGTAATAAGATGATAAACTATACTTATCATTTCCAAAGGTTTTGGGGGTTTTTTTGCAGCCACACTTTAAGGACTGACTGATTTACTTCACTAAAATAAAAATGGTTTAAATTCTTTTTATAGTGTATTGAAACAAGTGCTTATAAATGGTTTATAAACTAAGGATATTTGGAAACACAGGAAAGTAGAAGTATTGAATATTTTATCATTATTTATATGATAGCGTTTGGTATAAGTGACAAAAGCCAAACATAGTCTTGTGTTTTGATTAGACTTGTTAAATCATTTGTCTCAGCCATATATGTGCAGTCTTTGTTATGCAGTAGTATTTGTATGATGGCTTTGTACATTTGCATACATCAATCTGTTAAACCTGATCATGCTATTTATGTATAATCTAAAATGGAATAAAATATTTCCCATTTTCGAAAACTGACTTAGGAAAAAACAGCCATTGAGGTGTCCGTTTATGACACAGAGAATAGCTGCAATTCAGAGGATCCCAGCTACTCTCTGGTCATTCACAGATTATGACACTCAGGAGATCAGCGAGGAGCGATGTCAGCCCTTCACTGGAGATCTGTGTTCTCCCTCCAGATTCTCCAGCCCAGAGCTAGAGAATCGGAGGAACCTCAAACTAGGCAGCGATAATTTACCTCTGTTTAGTAAACTGATCTCTTACTGTAATCTCATGAGATTATAGTAAAAGCAGCCGTTTTTCAGCGTTTGTAGATCATTCTCCCTTCGTTCAGAGAACTGATCTACACCCCTTCATAAAAGGCATTCACAGGAGAACTGTGTTCTCTCGAGAATGCCAGAGAACTGAGCAGCAATCATTTACCGCTGGTTCATAAACGGACACCTAAATAAGACCTGAACTGTGGAAGTTGTGCCCAAGAGTGGCAAATAGGGGGCAGAGGACTAGTCACTAATGTTGTCTGTAGGCCCCCAAAAGCCCATTACTGACTTATCATGCTGTGGTTGTCTTGGTAGAGGCAGGGCTTTGCTTTCTCAGGCGAAAACACAAAAAAAAAGAGGGCGCACCAACCTAGTGTATTTTTCCATGAGTGTTCCAGCACCAGAGAGATTCCATCTGGGATCCAAACCCGTTTATGCAGCTCTGAAGAAGAGGGCTTACCCTCAACACACTTAAGCTGGTTTTAATCCTGGACAGCATCTCTCTGGCATTGGAACAGTCTGGGTCTGACTAACCACTGCACCATGAGCTAGTGGCTTGATATACTGTGAACATGCATGGTATGTGAGTATGTTTTTATATTGATTTCTAATAAACAGTGGCTAAATGGTTAGCACTTCTCTCTGGCAGTACTAAGGTCATTGGTTCAAATCCCAACCATGGCACCACCTGCCTGGAGTTTACATGTTCTCCCTCTGCCTGTTTGGGTTTCCTCCGGGTACTCAGGTTTCCTTCCACACTCCAAAGACATGCTGGTAGGTTAATTGGATCCTGTCTAAATTTGCCCTAGTAAGTGTATGTATGAATGTACGTTAGAGACCTTAGATTGTATGCCCCTTGAGGGTTAGGGACTGATGTGAAAGTACAATATACATGTAAAACCCCACTATATAAGTACCTGTAATAAATAAGTACCTGTGGGATAATGCACTAGGCAAGTGTGCCATCTTGTTTGAGTTTTCACAGTTGCTCTTTTGTTTCTGGTGCATCACACTCATGCGCATGAGGCGTTTTACACTTTGCTTTCTCACTGGTGATCTGATGACTTTTGGGGTAATGAACATAGAGCAGCAGGAGAGGATCTGAAAACACAAATTCAGAGAATGAAGCAGCAGCAGGAAGATTGTTGCACTCAAGTACAGCTTCCTTTCCAGCAAGGAGAATAGTGAGCAGCACAGTGGTGACATCACTAATGTAAACAATGTCTGCATGTGGTGACATCCCTACATTTTATTCTAAATCTTATTAGATTAGCAGTGCTTTCTCACTGGTGATCTGATGACTTTTGGGGTAATGAACATAGAGCAGCAGGAGAGGTTCTGAAAACACAAATTCAGAGAATGAAGCAGCAGCAGGAAGATTGTTGCACTCAAGTACAGCTTCCTTTCCAGCAAGGAGAACAGTGAGCAGCACAGTGGTGACATCACTAATGTAAACAATGTCTGCATGTGGTGACATCCCTACATTGTATTCTAAATCTTATTAGATTACCAGTGCCTTCTCATACAGCATATATCTAGCTTTGAGGCTCAAAGTACAGGAATGCCTAGAAACAGGAATTTGATTGCTATTTTTCAGGATAAATACAAGACAAATGGTAAATGTTTAAGAGTACTGCTTAGGCATAAATAACATTTCTAGATATTCTCTATAAGATAGCAAATTCTTAACTTCTTGAGTTCATGTCCGCTTTTAATCTCTTATAAATAACCAACCTGTTTTGTTGGGGCCTGATTTGTCAAGCTGTTATGTCATACCATAAGTGACTGATAAAGCAATATTATCACTAGTAATTATGGTATTTGCATACCAAACGTATTTTTCAACATGATTAATTGGACCCACAGTCATTAAAAATATAAGTTGCATTTATTGTGACTTTATAGGTCTAGTTTTAAAGCTGATCTTCAGTGCTAAATGCACAGGTAAAGTGCATATATGGAAACTGTTGTATTTGCTAAATATTTTTTAGTTCTTTGCAGTAACTACAGCAATCCACATACCCCTGCCAAAAAGAATTCAGGTCCTCAGCTACCACTAAAAGAGGACAGTTTAATTAAAACACATCCTCAAGCTAATTATTGAACTAAGAAACTGCTGCAGATAGTGAGGATGTTAACTGGTCTTTTCTCCTGTCAGCACATGATCACTGCTTTAGGGCCCGATTTGCAGTTAATCTTGGTTCTCTTAGTCCTGGTGTGAGTCCTGCTGTAGACAGAATGCAGGCGGTTGATGACAAGACAGATTCAGCTACATACCCTAGTTACATTTTAAAATATCCTTAATATTTGAATCTATACATATTGCATTTATTGATTTATTTTATAGCTCAGTATTTTTTAGCTGCACTTACTCCTTGGCCTGACATAATAGGGCCACCTGGTGTGATTTGTGGAAAGCATGAGAACTGAATGCATTTATCATGTACTAGATGACAAAGGAACAACATTTAAATATATTGGACAAAACACTATTGGTTTAATACAGTGGGGAAATATTTGCTTTAATTTTCAATGTTGTCTGGATACTAACCTTCTAGAATTCTGCATAGACTCTATAATATGTAATACATTTTAAATGTAATTTATACTTTGTATACTAAACAGAAGTACATACTTATTGCTGGTCTTGTGCACATACTTTACTGACCCATGTAGACCTACACTATAATGTAATTCACTTTCATTTATGAATTTTTAAATAATTTAGCTTGGTTTACATACAAGTCTAAAAATCTCTGTAGAAAAATTAATAAAAGCTTTGTATGAATTTCCTAGAATTATCCCTGGTGAAACATTTGAATATTCCCAGCCTTGTTCTGTTTGTTTTGTCTTATTATTGAGTGCACAGGAAAATAGTGACATTAGTAAGTAAAAAGGTTTTAATAAATTGCATGGTAGAAAAGTAAGCATTTTATTTCCCTATATTTTAAATAAAATTACAAAAATTTGGGGTATGTTTTTGCTGTAAATGTTTTGCTGTACATATATTTTATTACATTAATGTATTTTTCTTCTTTTTACTGTAATTAAACCTGACAAACACAGTATTAAACAGAAGCACATTGCCACCTCCAGGTGGCAGAGGCATCTATAATGCCAAATGCAGGCTTAAGGTTGTTTTTGTGAAATAAACCCGCATAATCTGCATACAATTATATATCATAGCTGACATAGTGATCACATAACCAATCTTATTGGTTTCCAATTATTAATGGGACCAGAGTTGTCAGTAACTGCTTTTAGCATACGCACACAGTGTTGACAGCTAACTGTCAAAGGGGAGATGTTGAATAATGTTCCCTCAGCACAGATCATCATGATGGGATTCATATATCTACATACTGCAGGCAACAAGAGGTTGAATTCTGTTTTGCATGGTAGTCTATGGAAAACAGACATTATTAGAAAGGAGTATTAAGCAAAGTATGTGTTTTTTTGATACAAGAAAAATAAGAAATTAACCAAAAGAAAATGAAAGAGACTGGGGTAGGGGGATGGGAATGAAGAACAAAAAAAAGAAAAAGTATTGTGTGGCAAACTAAGAGTATTCAGGTATTGTATGAATGTACACATATAAAGGTACAAAAGAAGTATAGACAGACTGTCAACTATATCCGTATGTGCCCAAGGTCTTAAAAAAGCATGATATATAAATGCTATTGTACACAGTTAATTTACTTTATAGTATTTGATGTTTAATTTGCTAGTCTGAAATGATGTATATAGTGTAATGGAACTGCAAAACAATGCAGTTACCATCTGTAGAATTCAAGGTAGACTGTTATGATAGCCTTGACTCATCTAGTCATCCTTGAAAGCAAACAATATTTTTCTAATTTACATAATACAGCCATTTTTAAATTCACAGTTTCATCAGCAGACTGACAGAATATTTAAATATGGAAATAAGAGGCAGTGTTACTTAACATTTTCTTTAGCTTATTTCTTGCGGTATCCTTTTGTCTCAGTCTGTTTTACAATACGAAATCTAGCAAGTGTAGTGCATGTGTATGTTAAACAGAATACATTGGTCCTTTTTTATAGTTATTTAGCTACTTTCAGAGGTTTTGATGACTGTGGTTTTTTTGTTTTTGTCTCCTACTATAGGGGTGATTTACTAACATTGCCTGCATCCAGGGCCAATCATCTGAATGTAATCACTGATGAGAGATTACATGTGAGATGGCGTGATTAGCTGCAAGAACCAGCATTGCTTTCATTGGGGCTACTTACTTGCAAATAAACCACCAGAACCACCAATGGGGTTCTTGCATCTCATCTCAGGCAGAGTGCATTTGCAAGTGTGAATGCACTCTTGGAACACATAGGCTGTTCACTTTGCAAGGGAAATTTCCCTTAGCATAGTGAATGAGATGAAGCTATGCTGAATTCAATCATTCAATCGTGGGCAAGAAAAACATTATTTTTACTGTTACATTAAATTATTCATTCATTATTTTAACCACCTGACCTCTGGAAGGTTTTACCGCCTTCGTGACCAAGACATTTTTTTGCTATTCAGCACTGTGCTACTTTAACTGGCAATTGCTTGGTCATGCAACACTGTATCCAAATAAAATTTATATCATCACTGGATTTTTATTTTTTATTATATAAATGAAAAAAGGTTGGACATTTAGAATAAAAAAAAATGTTCTAAAACATTTCCAATCAAAAAAATTAAATGCCATCATAAATGTAGTTCAAAATGTATTCTGCTACATGTCTTTGGTTAAAAAAAAATCCCAACAAGTGTATATTAATTGGTTTGTGTGAAAGTTATAGCGTCTACAAACTATGGTATATATACTGTAATTTACACAGCTCTAGAAGCTATTCATGAAATGACAGTGATCAGCAGCTTATAGTGGGACTGTGATAGTGTGGAGGGCAGTGTGGCACTAACAGACACACTGTAATTGCTAGTGACATTGATACAGCGATCAGTGGAAATACTGTACACTTTCACTGTACTAATGGCATTGGCTAGGAAGGGGTTTACATCCAGTGGCAAAAAAGGGGTTAACTGTGTGTCTAACAAGTGTAATGTGTGCTGCTTTTACTAAGAGATCTGGCTATTTTTTCCTCCCTGCTTTTCAGGGAGAAGAAACAGCCAGATTGCTGTTCTGTGTAGAGTCCTGTGTGTTTGTAAACACAGCTGATCAGCTGGTTTAACCGCTTCCATACCTCCCTGTAGCAGAACTACTGCTACAGGGCATCAGGGCTGCGCAAAATCGTATATATATATATATATGTGTGTGTGTGTGATTTTGCATTTCCAGGTAGGGGGCGCGTGCACGCACCACCTTACCCGTGCCACCATTGGCGGCTACAGCTGTCGATTGCCGGGTCCCGGCCAGAAATTCCCCGCCGGCACATATTATACAATACAGATCTCTCCCCTGTCAGCACCAGCATGCTGCTTTGTATTGCAATACAAAGCAGCATGCTTACATGGTAAAGCACACACAGCACACACAGTAAAACAGCACACAGTTAACCGTTTGATCACCCCTTCTTGCCCAGTGTCATTAGTACAGTGTCAGTGCTTTTTATTAGCACTAATCACTGTATCACTGTATTAGTGTCACTGGGGATGTCAGTGGTAGTTAGTTCAGTGACAGCATGCCCACCCCAATCCCACAGTCCTGCTATAAGTCGCTGATCGTTACCATTACTAGTATAAAAAATAAAGTAAAACAAATTCTAGTATATATACCTCAATTTGTAGACACTATAACTTTCACGTAAGCCAAATAATTTACAAGTATTGGGATTTTTTTCTAGCAAAGACATGTGGCAGGAGACATTTTGGCCTAAATTTATGACGAAAGTTGATTTTTAAAAAGTTTTTACTGGATGTTTTATAGCAAAAAGTAAAAAATATAGTTTGGGGTTTTTTTTCAAAATAGTCTGTCTTTTTTTGTTTATAGCACAAAAAATAAAAAACGCACAGGCAATCAAATACCACAGAAAGAAAGCTCCATTTTTGGGAAAAATATACATAAATTGCATTTGGGTGCATTGCTGCATGACCACGCAATTGTCAGTTAAAATAACAAAGCGCCATATCACAAAAAATGGCCTGGTCAGAAAGGGGTGTAACTCCTCTGGAGGGCAAGGGGTTAAGCCATAAATCGTTGGCTGAAACCTGCTGACCAAATCGTGCTGTGTCCAGTCATGGCATGGGTCAGCAGGGGGCACGAGAATGCACACCCCAAATCCGGAAGAAAGCCGGCAACATATTTCTACATTAGTCGAGCCTGCACCATTCGCCCGCTCACAGTACATTTACTGTGAGCGGGTAGCAAGTGGTTAAATCACTTTTACATTTCATGAAAATGTTCTACTTTCATATCTATCATAATATATTTAAATAGCTTTTAAATGCATTGACTAAAGTCTGGCTACTCTGAACACTCTGTTCTTATTTTTCTGTATATTTCATAATACATTTTATCACTCTGTTAGTATTGCAGAAGTCATTGATCAGGAAATGATGAAAAACTGGATATAAATTCATGGACTGGCCGATTAGCAGGATTTCTTTCAGGCAGATATCACTGGTAGATTATTTGTTTATTTTCCCTATGAGAATTTCAGAAGACTAGACCATGTGCAAAACATTCATGACTAATGCATTTATAATAAATTGAATTAGTTACAGTAGCTGAGCAGTGACACAGATTTGTCTGCTGAGCCCATGTCCTAGTAAGGATGGTCATAGATGTGGAACCGGATCATTTGGCAGCAAGTGATTAGACTGTTGAAGAAGCTATTGTTCATCTGATTTGTATGTCTACTGTGCAGGAGATGTTGGGCAGCCTCGAGGTTAAGTTATATTAGGCAACAATGATTAGTGATGGGTTGTTTCTATTCCTTTTTATAAAGATGAACGTAAAAAAGCTAACCATCCTATCTTTAGTTACAATGACACTAGTATGAAGAATGGTGTGAACCTCCTGCGCTACTGAAAAAATATTATGAACTAACAGGGATGGTGTGAACCTCCCACACTACTAAACCCCCAAACAATAATATTCAATCAACTTAAGAGAGAAGCTGCCAACACTACATCATATACCCATGATCAACAGAAATAAAAATCAAAAAATGTGGCGCTACTCATAAAACGTAAAAATTACTAATCAAAAAGAAAAAAAAAATATATATATATATAACACATACAATACACCTCGTGAAATAAATATACATATAATAATCAAGTGATCATAGTGATCAGAAAATATATATTAACCTCCCTGGCGGTATGATTATTTCAGATTTTTGGTGCTGAAAGCGGAACCATTTTTTTGCATGGAAATATGTATTTTTTTTATTGTAGGCTGTAATTTTTAGGAAAAACTCACTGAAATCTGTCCGAACAAGAGTCTAGTAAACATCCCGGGTATGATAAAATTTGAAACACAAAATCATAAATTATAATTTAATAAATAATCATAAAATAATATAAAAATAATAAAAAATTTAATTCAATAATATAATCAAACCAAAAACACTGAAATGTGAAATATAGCGCCAAGTTCGCACATTGCTGAGCTCAGTTGCAAAATCGTTTTCAGTGTCTGATGACGAATTTCCCCACGAATCATTATCACTCAATTCTGCAAGTGGTTCTGATTTACTATCGCTGTTCTCTAGCTGATCTAAACCGCTTTTGACCTAAAGGGACACTTTTTGGACGCCATGGACATTTCTCAGTTTCCAGGCAGAAAGAACAGACAAAATGCAGGCAGGGCGCAGGACAAAGCACTAGGGACAATATATATGTGAAATTGGTTAAGACCAATTTATTTGTTTTACTATTTAAATTGTAAAAAAAAAAAAAAGACATTTTTTAAAACTTTTAAATTTCCCGCCGCCGCCGGCGGCGGTGCCCGTACGTCTCGACGTCACAGGGACAGGACACAGAAGCCGGATGCCGGCATCGGCCGGAGGAGATGGCCGGGGACACTGCAGGGGACACATCGTGGGAGCGCAGGGTAAGGTAAGTGAAGAACACATGCCGGAGCAGCGCCGCATGGTATTCCCGAGTGTAGCTCGGGGTTACCGTTTTTGGTACTGAAATGTTACCCCGAGCTACACTCGTGAATACCGCCAGGGAGGTTAAACTAATATCATAAAAAGCATCGTGTATAAATATTGTGTATTAACAATCTTTGTGACAGTTTCTAACACATGAGAGCAATAAATAATGATAATTAAACTTTGATCAATCATGCAAATAAAGTGCAAAAATGTCACACTAAAACACAAACAAAAAATAAAAAATGTGTAGACAAATGTCCAATGGGTGGGTGACACCACTACTGCAATTGCAAGCACACGTGATCATAAAGTGACTCCAGGTGCAGAAACTCCAACACACGGCTAGATTAGCCTCTCACCTCCAGGCTTCGACCCGTGAAGGTCAAAGCGTATAGTGGGATCAAACCCTCAAATCCTCTCAGCATCTACTGATATCCACTGATCCACTTTCCCCATCCATAGACATCCTTCTCTAGGGGTCGATGATCCAGCAGTGGCTCCTCATCTCTATTCCGGCGGAATAAGGAAGAGACAGGTCACCTTGTCACAATGTCTCTTCCTTATTCCGCCGGAATAGAGATGAGGAGCCACTGCTTGATCATCGACCCCTAGAGAAGGATATCTATGGATGGGGAAAGTGGATCAGTGGATATCAGTAGATGCTGAGAGGATTTGAGGGTTTGATCCCACTATACGCTTTGACCTTCACGGGTCGAAGCCTGGAGGTGAGAGGCTAATCTAGCCGTGTGTTGGAGTTTCTGCACCTGGAGTCACTTTATGATCACGTGTGCTTGCAATTGCAGTAGTGGTGTCACCCACCCATTGGACATTTGTCTACACATTTTTTATTTTTTGTTTGTGTTTTAGTGTGACATTTTTGCACTTTATTTGCATGATTGATCACAGTTTAATTATCATTATTTATTGCTCTCATGTGTTAGAAACTGTCACAAAGATTGTTAATACACAATATTTATACACTATGCTTTTTATGATATTAGTTTAATATATATTTTCTGATCACTATGACCACTTGATTATTATATGTACGGTATATTTATTTCACGAGGTGTATTGTATGTGTTATATATATATATTTTTTTTTTCTTTTTGATTAGTAATTTTTAAGTTTTATGAGTAGCGCCACATTTTTTGATTTTTATTAATGACACTAGTATGCCTGCATCCACTGTTATACTTGTTTGCCTGTTATATGCAAGCAGGATATCACTCACTGTAAAGTCCAGTTATCTCTATCAATGTATAGTGACTTAAAGGCTACATTCACCTTTTAGGAAAAAAATAAAAACTGTATGGCCAGAGGGTGCTCTGGGAAATGTAATAAGATCTGGGGTGTTTGGCTGGACAGTCAGGACACCTGTGACACCTTTCTGTCCTTGCTTACTGGCTCCCATATGCCACCATCTACTTCACTTTTTGATTTATAACAAAATCACATGACACACTAATTTTTTTTCCATAGTTTACTTTATTAAGTAACTTGTACAGCATATTTGGTGAATAAGGCTTCTTGTTCCTTTGTTTACTGTTTTTGATTGGTTCTGTGCTTTGGTTTTCAAACTAATAATTGTATCCTTACAATGCATTAATTAGTTTAGTTCACTGACTGCTTGTCCTTACTCTATCCTATGTGTTCCTGATGGACATCCTTGTTATGTGTTTTCTGTATAGAAACCGTTAAATATACATGTATGTCTTTTATATATATATAAGAAAAAAGTTTAAATAAATAATACATTGCATTCATTTTTTTATTCCTACAGAAGCCTGCAAAGCATTGCACCCTCGATCAGCTGATCACGGGTGCAATGTCAAGCTTCTGCCCACTCTCCCTTTCTGTCCGTACCTTTGGGCTTTCAGCCAGAAAGATAGAAGGAGAGTAAATGGACTACGAGTGTGAAGATCAGCACATAAAGTCCATGGAAACTACAAGTCCATCTGCCATGGTGGAAGACAGGACTTGTAATTTACTCATGCTCAGATCTCTATGAATGAACTACGTGGCTGTGTGGGCAGAGCCCCACGCAGTCACACCAATTTCAAATGTGGCAGCAGCTGTGGGGGAGAACATGTAACATTTTTCAAAGGGAGAAGTGCATGAATATAAAAAAACAAACATACATATTTACAGTATGTGCATCAAAGCTGACTTTAAGCCTGAGAACTGAGTAATCACATGACTTCTGATCGCTTAGTTCTCAGCTCTGCTGTGAATACAGAGCGGTGACTGTGCCTTGCCCCTCCAGTGCTCACTGGAGCACTGGAATGGGAAGTGGCGAGAACAGCTGGCTCCAGCTCTCAGCGGTGCACTAAAAGGTTGAGACACCTGCCTGTGAGATATCTGGTTGGATCCCAACATTATTGTCAGGATCTCTCCAGAGTCTGGATTGGCTCTGTGATATCAACGAACATCAGCCTTTAGCCCACTGTTGGCTGATTCTGTGTTGCATGAGAGCAGAACTATGTGCACTCCCTTGAAAAGTATGGCCAAAAGAACATTGGCCATATTTCTCTTTTAAAACCTTTGATAAGATTACCCTGAGCATGAAGCAGTAAAGTATTGGTGCAAGGCTTACACATTTCTGCAGTGTATTAAGGTGATTGCAAGCCCTCAAACTGAAACAACCCATTCAGTTTAAAATAAAAGTGAAAAGCAAAACATGTATGTATACATATAGGAAAACATTAAAAACTCTTTCTTTCCCTTTTTTTGTAAGTTATCGCATACCCTCTGTTCTCAGCTGCATAAAAGCTGGGAGTGGAGGAACAGCAGAACACAAATCTTTCCAGTGAAAGGCTGTGTAGGAGGGGTGTAGGAGGACAAGGCTGATCATTAGAGAACAGGCTGAGTTACGAGCATAGCTAGAGAACTGACCACGCATTGCTCTCATACCTAGAGTGGTCAGTTTTTAATAGTAAATTAGAGGGACTGAAAGGAACACTAAGGATTTCATAAAAAGGAAGCAATACAAAGAGAACAGAATACTTTTTCTTACAAAAAGAATAATAATTGGCACTGGAGGGGTGTTTTGTTATAGTTAAAGTCCATATTAAGTCCCTATGGGAGACCATGTGAAAATCCAAGAGGGAGCACAAATAGGCGGCATCAGCGGCAGCACCCTTAGGGCAAAGCTGAAACTCTGTAAGTAGAAGGAAGAAGAGGGGCACCAGACTAAGTGCAGCATTAATAGTAGAATATATTAAAGACATACAATTGCCAACTCACTGAAAAGTAGGCAATGACAGGCATGTCAATGTTATGTCCGGATCCCCTAGGGGTGGTCGATACCAGGTGGTCTGCGCGTAGCTGAGTTGTGGAGCAGGAAGAGCATCCTAGTGCGGCCGATTGCCGCATTAACCAGTGTGAAACGCAAGATGGCGCCAGAGCGGACGTGACGTCAGCAAAAATGTGATGTCGTAAATGGGCGGTAACACGTTTCAAAGCTTCAGCTTCTTCCTCAGACCTGATTAGCAAGTGGAAATGGGCATCTTAAATGGATCAGCATGGGGAGGGGTTGGGCAAAGGAGTACGGGAACAAAGGTGTGGCCATACCTAAAGAGGACACTGTTTGATGGTCAACTTAATAGATCACATAATATGCCATGAATACAAGAAAAAATGTAATGAAATTAGGAGAATTAAAATAGCATCAAAAATAACAATAGCATGTGGATGTTATCTGCACATCTAATACTAAATAACAAATGAAAAAGATTAAACAACAAGACTAAAAACATTTCTGCACGGAATAAATAAGTGCATGGAATGAATTAAATAAAAAATGAATTAAGATTGGAATTAAAAGAGTGTATCATTATGAATATACACAGACATATGGTCATATGGGATCTAATTATATGATTGACGTATGCATGTATATATTAATGGTATTATATAGAATCATTACATATACACAATAATTTATACCCTAAATACATGAGCTAAAACACATAAATATATGTGCGTGTATAAACACACACACACTGTCAGGAATGGACTAGCCAGCAATGGTGGGACTCACCTGCCTTTTGATCTGCAGTACCAGGGCTGGCCAGCGGGTGCTCCCAGCAATCAGAGACTCAACTTTGCAGCCAGCTAACACCTGGAACTGATTATGCTGGGGTATTTAAGGGATGGCCAGACTTGCAGACTCTGCCTTGGTGTTGTGTTTCTCTTGGGCCCTGTATCCTGTTCCTGCTCTCTGTTCCTGTCTGATTCTCTGCTGACCCTGCTCTGATCCCTGGCTTGTCTGACCATCCCTCTGCCTGACCCTCTGTACTACGCTGCTTGCTACCTGTTCTGATCCCTGGCTTGTGACCCTGACCATCCCTCTGCCTGACCCTCTGTACTACGCTGCTTGCTACCTGTTCTGATCCCTGGCTTGTGACCCTGACCATCCCTCTGCCTGACCCTCTGTACTACGCTGCTTGCTACCTGCTGAACCTGGCCTGTGACCCCGACCAATCTCCGCTTGCTCCCCCTGTACCTACCTGCCCAATTGATATTGACCCGGCCTGCCTGACGACGCTTGCTTGTATGTACTGTTATCTGTGGGTGGTTGGTTTGGTTTGTTTGCACTGTATTATGTTTAGTATTGCACTGCGTTTATGTTTGTATTGTTAGTGTTAATAAATTATATTGTTTATCACATATCTGAAGTCTGCGTTTCCCTGCGTCAGTCACACACCTCTGGTCACACCTGGGAGCCCTGACACACATATATATATATATATATATATATATATAAAATGTGTTCCCTTATGAAAACTTTACTTACCCACCCAGATGGGATGGAGGTGGGAAAATACGGTGTCTCGGAACCTAAAATATGGTAGGCAATGGTAAGTAAAGGGGTGAACATTACAAGACTTTTTATATATGTGTAAATACACATATGTATATGTATATATGTGCACATATGAACATGTATAGTACACTCATGTACTGGACTCAAAAATGGATGAAAAAGTTGGAGCTCTTTATTAAGGACTAAAAAATCGTGTGGATCTTGATTTCTTCATTGAGACCTTTAGGGGCTCCAACTTGTGGTCTAACCTTTTCATCCATTTTTAAGTCAAGTACATACAGTTGTGTTCAAAATAATAGCAGTATGTTGAAAAAAGTGAATAAAGCTCAAAATCCTTCTAATAGCTTTTATTTCCATACACACAAATGCATTGGGAACACTACACATTCTATTCCAAATCAAAACATGAAGAAAAATATAGCAAATTTGTGTTGTTCCTCTAAAAAAAATTGAAGAAAAGTGAATATTAGACTGTTCAAAAAAATAGCAGTGTTTGCATTCTTCTTTACAAACTCAAACATTCACTATATAAACTGAAAAATGGTTGAAGATTTTGCTTTCCTTTGAATCACTTAATTAATATTTAGTTGTATAAGCACTGTTTCTGAGAACTGCTGTACATCTGTGTTGCATGGAGTCAACCAACTTCTGGCACCTGTGAACAGGTATTCCAGCCCAGGATGATTGGACTACATTCCACAGTTCTTCTTTATTTCTTGATTTTGCCTCAAACTGCATTTTTGATGTCACTCCAGTTTTCTATTGGATTAAGATCCGGGGATTGGGCTGGCCACTCTATAACGTCAATCTTGTTGGTCTGGAACCAAGATGTTGCACGTTTACTGGTGTGTTTGGGGTTGTTGTCTTGTTGGAACACCCATTTCAAGGGCATTTCCTCTTCAGCATAAGGCAGCATGACCTCTTCAAGTATTCTGATGTATTCAAACTGATCCATGATCCCTGGTATGTGATAAATAGGCCCAACACCGTAGTATGAGAAACATCCCCATATCCTGATGCTTGCGCAACCATGCTTCACTGTCTTCACAGTTTACTGTGGCTTGAATTCAGTGTTTGGGGGTCGTCTGACAAACTGTCTCCGGCCCCTAGACCCAAAAAGAACAATCTTACTTTCATCAGTCCACAAAATGTTGCGCCATTTCTCTTTAGGCCAGTCAATGTGCTCTTTGGCAATTGTAACCTCTTCAGCACGTCTTTTTTTCAACAGTGGGATTTTGAGGGGGCTTCTTGCAGATAGCTTGGCTTCACATAGGCGTCTTCTAATTGTAACAGTACTCACAGGTAACTTTAGACCTTCTTTGATCTTCCTGGAGCTGATTGTTGGCTGAGTCCTTGCCATTTTGGCTATTCTTCTATCCATTCAAATGGTAGTTTTTTGCTTTCTTCCACATCTTTCAGGTTTTGGTTGCCATTTTAAAGCATTTGCGATCATTTTAGCTGAGCAGCCTATCATTTTCTGCACTTCTTTATATGTATTCCCCTCTCCAATCAACTTTTTAATCAAGGTACGCTGTTCTTCTGAGCAATGTCTGGAATGACCCATTTTCCTCAGAATTTCAGAGAGAAATGCACTGTAACCAGCATGTACAACATTTGCTGCCTTCCATCCTTAAATAAGGGCAATAATTGCCACCTGTTTTTCAAAGAATGACTGACCTCACTAAAAGAACTCCACACTGCTATTATTTTGAAGATGCCCCTTTCAATTAGTGATTCAATTACACAGAATCAGCAGCATGCATGTCATGACTGTTGGGTCTGTTGGATTTCTATTACTCTACTACACCTGCTAGTAAATTATTTGCCATGTAGAAATATCATTTCTACCAAAAACAGTGATTGATCAGGTTAGTGATGTCTGACTGCTATTATTTTGAACACAGCTGTATGTGCACTATACATGTTCATGTGTGCACATATATGCTTATACATATGTACTTCTACTTTTTCTTACAAGTACATAGTAGAGCAGGCACATATGAAATTGTGGGTTTAAATTTTCTTTAAATTTTTGTTGCCTGCTCTATATTAAACTTATTAAACAGAATATACTATTTATACTTTCACAGGTTTGTATTTCCAAAAGAAAATGTTATTCTATCCCAAATGTATACTATATTGCCAAAAATATTGGGGCACCCCTTCAAATGATTGGATTCGGATTTTCCAATCACCTCCATGGCCACAGGTCTATAAAATCAAGCACCTAGGCATGCAGACTGCTTCTACAAACATTTGTGAAAGCATGGGTTGCTCTCAGGAGCTCAGTGAATTCAAGCGTGGTACAGTGATAGGTTGCCACCTGTGCAATAAGTCCAACCATGAAATTTCCTTGCTACTAAATATTCCACGGTCAACTGTTATTGGCATTATAACAAAGTGGGAACAACAGCAATTCAGCCACGAAGTGGTAGGTCACGTAAAATAACAGAGCAGGGTCAGCACATGCTGAAGCACACAGTGCACAGAAGTCACCAACTGTCTGTAAAGTCAATAGCTAAAGACCTCCAAACTACCTGTGACCTTCAGATTAGCACAACAACAGTGCATAGAGAGCTTCATGGAATAGGTTTCCATGGTCAAGCAGCTGCATCCAAGCCTTACATCACCAAGTGCAATGCAAAGCGTTGGATGTAGTAGTGTAAAGCATGCCGCCACTGGACTCTAGAGCAGTGGAGACATGTTCTCTGGAGTGACAATCCATGTTTCTCTTTCTGGTAATGCTGTGGACATGTCTGGGTTTGGCGGTTGCCAGGAGAGCGATACTTGCCTGACTGCATTGTGCAAGTGTAAAGCTTGGCGGAGGGGGGATTATGGTATGGGGTTGTTTTTCAGGGGTTTGGCTTGGCCCCTTAGTTCCAGTGAAGGGAACTCTTAAGGCGTCAGTATACCAAGACATTTTGGATAATTTCATGCTCGCAACTTTGTGGGAACAGTTAGGGGATGGCCCCTTCCTGTTCCATCATGACTGCGTAGCAGTCACTGCACAAAGCAAGGTCCATAAAGACATGGATGAGCTAGTTTGGGGTGGAGGAACTTGATTGGCCTTCACTAGAACCTCCTGACCTCAACCCGATAGAACACCTTTGGGACGAATTAGAGCGGAGACTGTGAGCCAGGTCTTCTCGTCTGACATCAGTGCCTGACCTCACAAATGCACTTCTGGAAGAATGGTCAAACATTCCCATAGACACACGCCTTGTGGACAGCCTTCCCAGAAGAGTTGAAGTTATAGCTGCAAAGAGTGGGCCAACTCAATGTTGAACCCTACGGACTAAGACTGGGATGTCAATAAAGTTCATGTGCGTGTAGAGGCAGGAGTCCCAATACTTTTGGCAATATAGTGTATATGATATTACTGCTGACATGTTAATATATATTTGCAACTTTTCCTTGTTGTTAGTTCCCTTAGTAGATTCTTCACAGGAATATATAGAGAATACAAAATCATGGAAGAACCAAATTGGCTTAGAGTCATGGTTGGAAGTCATTCTGTTGTTGTACTGTTGGAAAAACTGGGTAGAACTCTTCCTGGCTAAAATTAGTTTTGGGTAGGTTCAGGTGTGACTTCAACTTTGCAGTCTCCCTCTACTCAAAACTTACTTTGACGAAAAAAAGCCTCCACTTTAAAAAGTAAGCTTTTTTTATCTAAAATATACTCCAGTATGGAGCAGGTGATCACATTGCTTGGAGTAAGGTCATACAAGGTATTTTGTGGTCACAGTGAAAATAAATTAATTCTTTCTGTTTTAAGGGCTTGTCAGGTAAATCTTTCAAATAAATGTTCTAAAGCCATTCTGACCAAACATAGAGGTTGAAATACCTTTGGTCATTTATTAGAAGTCCGTAACTTCTATAGGTTTGAAAAACTGGCCTGTAATATTTTTTTCAAATAGATTATCTAATGAAAATTTGTCGTAAAAACTTTTTTTTTTTCTTTTTTTTTTTGCGTTTGACAGGCAGTCTGCAGAAAAACAATGTTTTGAAATGTTCTTGTCTAAAATGGAGGAAGGGAAGGGTTGTATTACTATAAGGCTGACTGAATCTTAGAAACCCAATTACTGTGACAAGTAGCACATAAACAGATTTCTTTTTGACGTGGACAGTTCCTTTTAATATGCTGTTTATCTTCTCGTCTCCTTCCCAGCCTTCTATAAATTCAAAGTAATTATGATATGTAGTACGTAATGGTATATCAAGGGTCACCAATCTGAACCTGAATCTGTATTACTTACCATAACATATGCAAAGAAACACAAAATGAGATGTTTTTTTTCCAAGAAATGACTAATATTGGTGGCATTTGAGTGATACAACTGCGTACACACTGAAAATCTGGTTCACATTGATGAGTTGATTATTTTAAATCCCTTTGACAATGCTGTCTTGTGGATGGATTGTTATCCAGCTCATTTTCCAAGTAGGGAGCTTCAGTCTTAGAATTACACCATCTTTGTAATTCCTTATTTGTGGTTGCAATTTCCATTCTCTAATCTCAAATCTTCGTCCTTTGATTACATTGGTTAAAGGCTTTAAGTGCAACAGCAGCAGCTGGACAAGTCATAAATTACATTTTCAGGATAGAAATAAATGGGAAGCGATTTACGCAGTTAAATAAACATTGCAAACATTTTTGATCTACATTAATTACAACAACTAGATCTGATTTTATTACATGATTGATAAGACATCTAAGTTTGTATGGTCAACGTTATTTTTGTTAGTTAAAGAAGGAGCTGTTGACTGTTGTCAAAGTGTAAAGTAAAAGTTATTCACCTCAATGGGGACACAACTTAAAAAAAAATTACAGAGGTTCTGAACCTTACATGTACTATCCAAAACTAAGTTCTGGTTTGAAAATGTGTCCACTTTAATTCTGCATTCTCTGATATAGAGGAAGTGTTGCAAAGTGCATTTCTTCTTCAGAATAACAAAAGCTATGAGCAATTTAGATGCCTTGTTTACCAATGAGAAATGGATGTATCATTGTTATGTTCCTGTTCTGTCATTTTACCCAGAGAACAGTACTCTGCATTGAATTTAAAATTCCTATTGTTTCCAGCAGTTGTATGTTTAGACGCCAGGAAAGAAATTAGAGGTTAGTTTGGCAGATACGGAAGTTGTTTCATTGTTTATTTTCATTGCTTGTTTTAGGTGCCCTGTATGTGCTAATGAGAATGTTCTTACAACTACCTGTGCGGTGCCAGCGAATCTTATGACAAAACATACTTGTTAAATCCTAATATTATATGATAAACTCAATTTAAAGTATCCAATGACATTTCAGCTGTAGAAGACTTCAGGTTTCAGGGTGTCAGGAATAGAGTATGCTACATAAATCAAAGAGCCACTTGTAGTCCTATAGTCAAATCTGCTTGGTTAGCTGGTGTACCTGAATTGCTGGACAGTGTTAAAGAGCTACTGTTGCAATCTATAAATATACAGTATATGCTACAAGTCATATTATTATATAAAATGCTAACTACATTTATACAGTTACATATGATGGTGCCCCATCATTAGTGTCAGTGTGTGAGGAATAGTGCCCCATCATTAGTGTCAGTGGGAGGAATAGTGCTCCATCATTGGTATCAGTGGGAGGAATAGTGCTCCATCATTGGTATCAGTGGGAGGAATAGTGCCGCATCATTAGTGTCAGTGGGAGGAATAGTGCCCCGTCATTGGTATCAGTGGGAAGAATAGTGTCCCATCATTGGTATCAGTGGGAAGAATAGTGCCCCATCATTAGTGTCAGTGTGTGAGGAATAGTGCCCCATCATTAGTGTCAGTGGGAGGAATAGTGCCCCATCATTGGTATCAGTGGGAGGAATAGTACCCCATCATTAGTGTCAGTGGGAGGAATAGTGCCCCATCATTGGTATCAGTGGGAAGAATAGTGCCCCATCATTGGTATCATTGTGTGAGGAATAGTGCCCCATCATTAGTGTCAGTGTGTGAGGAATAGTGCCCCATCATTAGTGTCAGTGGGAGGAATAGTGCTCCATCATTGGTATCAGTGGGAGGAATAGTGCTCCATCATTGGTATCAGTGGGAGGAATAGTGCCCCATCATTAGTGTCAGTGGGAGGAATAGTGCCCCATCATTGGTATCAGTGGGAAGAATAGTGTCCCATCATTGGTATCAGTGGGAGGAATAGTGCCCCATCATTAGTGTCAGTGTGTGAGGAATAGTGCCCCATCATTAGTGTCAGTGGGAGGAATAGTTCCCCATCATTGGTATCAGTGGGAGGAATAGTGCCCCATCATTGGTATCAGTGGGAAGAATAGTGCCCCATCATTGGTATCATTGTGTGAGGAATAGTGCCCCATCATTAGTGTCAGTGTGTGAGGAATAGTGCCCCATCATTAGTGTCAATGGGAGGAATAGTGCTCCATCATTGGTATCAGTGGGAGGAATAGTGCTCCATCATTGGTATCAGTGGGAGGAATAGTGCCCCATCATTAGTGTCAGTGGGAGGAATAGTGCCCCATCATTGGTATCAGTGGGAAGAATAGTGTCCCATCATTGGTATCAGTGGGAGGAATAGTGCCCCATCATTAGTGTCAGTGTGTGAGGAATAGTGCCCCATCATTAGTGTCAGTGGGAGGAATAGTTCCCCATCATTGGTATCAGTGGGAGGAATAGTGCCCCATCATTGGTATCAGTGGGAAGAATAGTGCCCCATCATTGGTATCAGTGTGTGAGGAATAGTGCCCCATTATTAGTGTCAGTGGGAGGAATAGTGCCCCATCATTGGTATCAGTGGGAAGAATAGTGTCCCATCATTGGTATCAGTGGGAGGAATAGTGCCCCATTATTGGTGTCAGTGGGAGGAATAGTGCCCTATCATTGGTATCAGTGGGAAGAATAGTGCCCCGTCATTGGTGTCAGTGGGAGGAATAGTGCCCCATCATTGGTATCAGTGGGAGGAATAGTGCCCCATCATTGGAATCAGTGGGAGGAATAGTGCTGCATCATTGGTATCAGTGGGAAGAATAGTGCCCCGTCATTGGTATCAGTGGGAGGAATAGTGTCCCGTCATTGGTGTCAGTGAGAGGAATAGTGTCCCATCATTGGTGTCAGTGGGAGGAATAGTGCCCCATCATTGGTGTCAGTGTGGGAAGAATAGTGCCCCATCATTAGTGTCAGTGTGCGAAGAATAGTGCCTCATCATTGGTGTCAGTGGGAGGAATAGTGCCTCATCATTGGTGTCAGTGGGAGGAATAGTGCCCCATCATTGGTGTCAGTGGGAGGAATAGTGCCCCATCATTGGTATCAGTGGGAGGAATAGTGCCCCATCATTGGTGTCAGTGGGAGGAATCGTGTCCCATTGTTGGTGTCAGTGGGGGGAGGAATAGTGCCCCATTGTTGGTGTCAGTGGGGGGAGGAATAGTGCCCCATTGTTGGTGTCAGTGGGGGGAGGAATAGTGCCCCATTGTTGGTGTCAGTGGGAGGAATAGTGCCCCATCATTGGTATCAGTGACACTAATGATGGGGCACTATTCCTCCCATTGACACCAGTGACACTTACCTTGCTGACCCCTGCTCCAGCCTAGGCTCCTTCCCTCTCCCATCCACAGCCAGCATACCTGGTTGCAGCAGCACCATCTGCACGGCACACTTACCGGTCAGCTGTCTTCTTCACTTGCTTCGGCCGCTCCCTCACTCGATCTTCGTGCTGCCGCTCAGCTCCTCCTCTCAAAGCTCTGCCTCCTCACAGGTAATTGGCCGCCTGTGTGCCTTTCCTGAGCTACAGTTCTAGCGCCCAATCACCGGTGAGGAGGCGGAGCTTGCAGAGGGAGGTACAAGCTGCCATAGGCTGTCCAGTGATCCTGAGGGTGTGGCCAGATGACAGGGGCGGCATGTCATCCCACCCACACATCGCGTCCAGGGAAATGAAGACACCGGACCTGCAAACCTCTCTACCCCTCCTCCAGCAGCGCCTCCTGGACTGGATCGTTGTGGGACTGGGACACGGAGCCAGGTAAGACACAGCAGCCCGCTGCCCGCCCCTGTACTGTGCTCCTTCCATTGGAAGGGGGGGCGGCGGCACTGTGCCGCCCCCCTAAAAAGTGCCACCCTAGGCAAAAGCCTTGTTTGCCTCACGGCAAATACGCCACTGTATATATATATATATATATATATATGTAACAAGGCAGAGCTCTGTCCTGACAGATGGGGAAGTGATGGATTGTTTGTCTCTGCAAAGCTCGGAACATGATCCTTCACTTCCCCTAGTACAAGCACCACCTAGTGTACACCAACTTCCCAACCAGTTTCATTAGTATAGTGCTCAGTGCATATTTTTAGCACTGATCACTGTATTAGTGTCACTGGTTCCTACAAAGTGTCAGTTAGTGTAAAAATGTCCGCCTCAATATCGCTGATCACCGCAATTACTAGTACAAAAAAAAATCCAGTATATGTCCCATAGTTAATAGACGCAATAACTTTTGCACATACTAATCAGTACACACTTATTGGGATTTTTTTTATCAAATATATGTAGCAGAATACATTTTGGCCTAAATTTATGAAGAAATTTGATTTCAAACTTTTTTGTATTGGATCTCTTTTATAGTAGAAAATAAAAAATATAGTTTTTATTTCAAAATTGTTGGTATTTGTTTGCTTATAACCCAAAAAGTAAAAACTGCAGCTGTGATCAAATACCACCAAAAGAAAGATCTATTTGTGGGGAAAAAAGACACAAATTACATTTATGTACAGCGTTGCATGACCGTGCAATTGTCAGTTAAAGTAACACAGTTCTGTAGCGCAAAAAAAGACCTAGTCAGGAATGGGAGTAAATCTTCCAGAGGGCAAGTGGTTAATGCTGTGTATTTGGTGTTTATAGTTTC